>NC_133778.1:47423482-47447426 GCF_003597395.2 Chelonoidis abingdonii | reverse complement strand
CTTAAGCTTTGAAAAATCTGGTTTCCTGATTGGTCCTCTTGTCAGGTGTTTGGTTCCCTTTGTTAACCCTTTACAGGTAAAAGAAACATTAACCCTTAGCTATCTATTTATGACAGGGCACCAGGCCTTAATTTATAATAAAACATGAAGCAGGACTCAAACAATTAGGTGCTGGAGCTCAAGCAATTTTTTTACTTTCATAACTGACAATGTCAAGCCCAGAGGTGCGAGGCTATGAACTGGCAAGCCTAGAGGTGCCAGGGCTAACCCCTGGCAAGCCCTTGGCACATATTAGCACTGTTGGCCACTAGATGGATCATTAGTCTATTTGCATATTTCTGTGTTTATTTTTTATTATTATTACTTTTACATTCTGTTGAAGTGCTAACTCACCAAGTGAGAGATCGGCGAAAATATTTTGCATTTCTGCTAATTTGAAATAGACAAAACACACAAATTTAAATTATACCACTATAATCTAGTCATTGTACAGCAAATGAAAATTTAAAATAAGTGATTACATTTAAAAGAACAGTCTGTATTGTAATACTCTACACCCTTATGTACTGCCATAAGTATCCTTGGACTGTATTATGGGGCACTGCAATAGCTCCAAATTCTTGTTTTAAAATATGCATGAGCAATAACTGCCTGTGAAAGCTGGATAGTGGGAGACAAAACATAATTGTGTTTTTGGCCTTGATCCTTAAGACGACGTGTCTCTCACACTTTAATATACAGTAGCTAACAGAGCGTATTAGTAGTTTATGAAAAATGAAACATTTCTGCTTACACTAAATTGCCAGTCTGCAACACTAATATCTAAGTATACTAAAACCAATAAAGCAGCACTACTTTACATAAGACTGACACACAGATGTTGCTTACAGTAAACTCATGCAACTTTAATAGCAAAATTCTCCTCCGTGGGTCCACTCTGCAGCTTGGAGCATGCCTCCCAGCCTGGGTAGACAGACTTGTGATGGCTCTGCTCCAGGCAGTATGCTAAAAAGAGTAGTGTGGATGTTGCAGCATCAGCTAGCCAACACATACAGACCCAGGGGGTTGGGAGGGTTTGTCCTCCGGCAGCTTGCCCATGCTGCAACCCATGCCACCAATGTCCATGCTTCTATTTTAGCATGCTAGCTCAAACAGAGCTAGTGCATGTCTGTCTACTTGTGCTCCCAGCTGCAGTGTAGATGTGCTCTGAGTTACTTTGTTCATCTCAGCTCTGCTACTCAGCTCTTCTGATATGTTTGGAACTCTGACTGCGAGATGTGAGTTTACAGGTTCAAAGCCTTCTTCAACAGCAGTCCGGGCTGAACACAACCTTCTTCGCCCCCAAACCCTCCTGCGCATTAACTTCACTGTCTGCAGGATTGCGTGCATTTTTGATATACAGATAAATTTTATTAATAATTTGTCCTTTTTGCACTTGTTTAGCATCTGCTAAAGTGCATGTTGGGAGGGCAGGGTAGCAGAATCGAGACCTGCCAAGCAGTTTTGAGAGTTTTTTGCCCTTAAGATGAAAAACAAAGGACAACTGGCTTCATTTTGATATCTAAACCACTTTTTCCCAGAGACACATACACTGGCACTCTCTCTAGCTAAGTACTTATGGCCCCTATAGCAATAGTATCTAAATATCTCTCCAGTATTCAATAATAGAAACAATTACCTCTTTTTCTTCCTTCCCAGCCAGAAAGAGAAATAGCGTGGTTACTTTATAGCTGTTTGTTAGTGTAAGTTATCCTGCATGCTATGTTTCGGTGTGTGGAAAATGTACTGAGGAAAAAGCTAAAGTAAAAAAAAGTCCCCCATTAGTCAAAAATTGTGCAATTCTAGTGGACCACAGTTGTTGTGGAAGGCTGTGGTCACTGAGGGAGAGGAGATAGCGAGGGCTTTGACTATCAGGACAACAATCTTCATCTGAACTCTGTAGCAAATGGGAGTCAGTACAGACAGGAGCAGAGTATGCTGGGGATGTGTTCATTGTAAGGCTGTCAATTAATTGCAGTTAACTCACAGGATTAACGCAAATTAATTGCGATTAAAAAAATTAATCACAATTAATTTCAATTGTTATTCTATTGTTTAACCATGCAATTTATTAAATATTTTTGGATGTTTTTCTACATTTTCAAATATATCGATTTCAATTACAACGCAGAATACAAAGTGTACAGTGCTCACTTTATATTTGCATTGTAAAAAACAGTATTTTTCAATTCACCTCATACAAGTACTGTAGTGCAATCTCTTTATCATGAAAGTGCAACTTACAAATGCAGTTTGTTACATAACTACACTTGAAAACACAAAACAATGTAAACTTTAGAGCCTACAAGTCCACTACTTCTTGTTCAGCCAATCGCTAATAGAAACAAGTTTATTTAAGTTTATAGGAGATAATGCTGTCCACCTGAAACTGAGATGAGGATGTGCTTCCATGCGGATGATGCTCATTAAAAAATGCATTAATTAAATTTGTGACTAAACTCCTTGAGAGAGTTTTTACTCTGTTTTACCTGCATTCTGCCATATATTTCATGTTATAGCAGTCTCAGATGACGACCATTTTAAGAACACTTTAAGATTACCATGTTTGTTTGAAGAACACTTTCACAGCAAATTTGACAAAATGCAAAGAAGATACCAATGTGGAATTTCTAAAGATAGCTACAGCACTTGACCCAAGGTTTAACAATCTGAAGTGCCTTCCAAAATCTTAGAGGGATGAGATGTGGAGTATGCTTTCAGAAGTCTTAAAAGAGCAACTCTCAAATGCAGAAACTACAGAACCCGAACCACCAAAAAAGAAAATCAACCGTTTACCGGTGGCATCTGACTTAAACGATGAAAATGAACATGTGTTGGTCCGCACTGTTTTGGATTGTTGTCGAGCAGTACCTGTCATCAGCATGGATGTGTGTCCTCTGGAATGGTGGTTGAAGCATGAAGGGACATATGGATCTTTAGAGCATCGGGCATGTAAATATCTTGCGATGCTGGCTACAACAATGCTGTGAGAATGCCTGTTTTCACTTTCACATGGCATGGTGAACAAGAAGCTTGCAGCATTATGGTCTACAAATGTAAGCAAACTTGTTTATCTGAGCAATTGGCTGAACAAAAAGTAGGACTGAGTGTGGACTTGTAGGCTCTAAAGTTTTACGTTTTTGAATACAGTTTTTTTTAATACACAATTCTACATTTGTAATTTCAACTTTCATGATAAAGAGATTGCACTACAGTTCTTGTATTAGGCGAATTTAAAAATACTGTTTTTTACAGTGCAAATATTTGTAATCAAATATAAATATAAAGTGAGCACTGTACACTTTGCATTGTGTTGTAAGTGAAATCAATATATTTGAACATGTAGAAAACATCCAAAAATATTTTGATATTCTATTATTAACAGCACGATTATTTTTTTTAATCACTGGACAGCCCTAGTTCATTGCAAGCTGTATTGCTGAAGAGAAAGGATGTTATAGTGTATCTGATGGAGCTCTCTCAATGTACACGGCTTCATAGCTAGACAAAATGTGTTCCAATAATCAAGCCTGCAGGTCAAATACATGGATCTTGAATGCATTGCATATGTGGCTTTCTCACCACTCCTTTTAATAACCACTTTAAAGGGAATCCTTGCAAGGTTTTTGCTTACAAAATGGAGTTGCTTTAACAATAGTTTTTTCTGCATGCAGAACTTTGTTTACCCTAGGACACAGGAAGAGATGAGGTTTTTTTCTGGTTTAAATACCTTGCAAGGATCAGTTGTCAAAAGAATTTAAAAAACAACATGACTTATGCCCTACAGTAAACAAAGCTATGCGTGCATGCTTGTTCTAGAGAGAATATGCACACACAGCTTGGTTTATTTCTGGAGTGCCCTAGAAGTCAGTTATGATTTTGTCCTGCTGTTGCAAGGACTGGTTGTCAAAAGAATAACACAGCTAAACATGCAACTCATAATTTTTTAAATTAATTATTTGAATGGGTCAAAAATCTTGACAGTGTCTCTTTAAAATGTTTCTTTTTTGGCTCTGAAGGTAGTTAAAGGCAGGTATACTAATTTAAAAGTTGATAGGTGCACAACATCAGAACACTGATCATTAGCAGTGAGAGCTAATGTTAGTGCTGAAATCTGGTGATGCTGGACCCTCTGAACTGACTTCAAGTCACACTGGAGTTAGTGGAAGTTGTCACTAATTGCAGGGACATTAGAGCCCTTTGCTTGTGCTATCTGCACACCAAGGGCCAGATTCTGCTCTTACACCAGTATAAATCTGAAGTACAGTCTACTGTATTCTCTGGAGTTGCTCTGGATTTTCACCAGTGTAAAAGAGAAGAATGTGAGTCAAAGCAGGGCACCATGTTTTGGACAGACACAACACAGGAGCACCCATCTGTGGAACCACTGTTTATGGTCAGCCAGTGAGCAAAATCTCAACAGAACAGACCAAGGGCCAGAAACCAAGCCAATGTTAACCTGGATCCATTAACTTAAATGGAGCTATGACAATTTGCAGCAGCTCAGGAGCAGACCCTCCAGGAATTCAGCTATTCGTCACCTACTTTTTTTTAAACATGTGCCTTTACAGGAGTTACTCTTAACCATGACCACATGTTTAGTAAGGTGTCAAAAGTGACGATAGCTTTCTGTTTCCATCCCTACAGCCATCTTCCAGCTCCTCTATTCCTGTGCTCTGCAGAGTGAGTGACAGCCGCCGATACTACACAAATGTTAGAGTGGGTATGAATGGGATGTGGGAAAATATTGGGCAAAGAGATCTGGAGAGAGAAAAATGCTGCAAAGAGAAACAAAGAGTGGAAAAATGAAAGGATAAAACAAGAGTGGAGGAGGGGAAAAGGGAGAAAGAAGGGAAATGGAGGAGAGATGTAGAAGTGGTGGGTAGGAGAAAATTGAGGGAGATGGACAAAACTGGTGGAGGAAGAGGATGCAATCAAGTGAAAGAAGAACTGAAGGCAAAGCAGATGGGAGGAGGAGAAATAGTTTGTTGAAAAGAGGAGAGTGTTTAAAATTTAATTAAAATGTTTGTCTGAGAGAAAACCCAGACAATGAAGGCTGGGAAAAGGTGAACCAAACAGAAAAAGAGAAAATAAAATGTTAGGAAATAAAAAAGGGAAAGAAAAATCTGCAGTATGCTCCACTTCTTGCTCCTGGATGGTGTGTCCATGGATGGATGAGTTCACAAGGTTCCAAATAGCTTAGCTGGCAGAGATTCCTGCAAAACCTTAGGCCACCTCTACATCACTACATGTGCTACTGTGAAGTTGAGCTGACGGGGGGCTGAGTTAAGTCTGAGCTGGAATTCATTCATTGATATATCATAGGAACCTGGTCAGCAGGCTGAGCTAAATGTTTTTGGTTATATTGGGCAAGAGATGCCACCTATCAAGTTCTGATAATAGGAAATAAATGTGTCTAAAACATTAATACTAGCTAGAAAAGTGGGATCAAATTCAAAGATTGTATAAGGTGTTACATTTCTACTGAAAGCAGTGGAGCTATGATCACTTCCAAATTTGAACTTGGTCCCTATTGTCCATGGTTACATGGCATTCAGATACCAGGATGATGGATACACTACAGACTTTTACACATGGATCATAAGACATAACATGCTATTCATATGACTTGCTCTCAGACAGGCTTGAGAATTTGGTTTCACTGGACAATCTCTTGCAGCAGTACTTTGAATATGCACACTAGCAGTTTAGGACAACTAAGTGTTGAACACTCCTGCACTGTGCTTATTGCCCTTAACTGCCCCAGTGACTTCAATGAGAGTTGAAGACTCAAAGCACTTCACAGGATTGAGGCCTTAATGAGAAGCGACAGCCCACTGCTTATTTCCCTCCATTAACAAACCTCTTCTTTACCTCTAAATTTTGGACAGTTATCTGTGGGAAAAGTTTCCCTGTTCTCCTTTCTGTCCCCCACACTTCCATTTGCTCCACCCACCTGTTACGTCTTGTCTTACACTATGATTGTAAACCCCTTGTCTTATTGTTTGTACAGTGCCTGGTGCAATGGAGCCCCAATATGTTTGTGGTCTCCAGGTGCTACTGTAATAAAAATAAAATAATTAAAGTTGGGCAGGTGGGCATAAGTCCTTAAAAGGCCAAGCCTAATTTATGTAGATGCCACTTTTTGACTAGTAAAGAAGACTTCATACTATTGGGATAATATTGTCACAAAGTTGAAATGTCATTAGCAATTTCTCTACTAGATTAAGCATCAACTTGCATTCAGGCAACAGCAGCCAGGCAAAGTCCATTTTTTCATTTCTGTTTTTCTAAGTACTGTATATAAGCAAACAAAAACTAGCTTTTTATTTATATCTTTATTCTTATGGTTCTCTTGAAGTCTACCAGAACTGGGTTGAACTACAGAATCTTCCCATAAACCCATCTGTATTTCATCAATGTCTTACATATGTTAGATAGCAACTGGTAATGCTACGTGACTTCTTGCACCAGCATAATTAGGTTTTAGAAATAGTAGATTTAAATCTTATAGGCCTATGACAAACTTGGGTGGGGAGGGGTGAATGTTAACCCACCAACAGAAAGTCTTCAGTGGCATGCACAGCTATCATTGGATATACAGGCACTAGTCTTTAGGGAACAGCAGTTTTGAATGAACATGATTGCGATCGGTCTGTTCTTTCATGCGATGCCTTAAATCCTATTTGTTTCTAGTTCTTTTGCAGCAACAGAAATTTCTAGTATGCAGTTACCTTCTAAGGCATTAATAAGGGAATTCCTTCTGCTGTATTTGACAAGATAATGTGAAATCTCTAACCAGGTATTTGTGTATAGGATACAGTTTTCTTGGCTTATTGCTGATGATTGCTGTATAGATTATACAGACAGTTGGCCTTGGCGAGCCACCATAAATGTGAAGATACACCCACGTAACTAAGTATGTTGATGAATAGAGATCTTGGTCTGTGAGTCATGCAGTTTTACTTACTGTATTACTGAGTTTAGGGAAACAGGCAGCAGCCCTCAATGAATGCTTGCCTCTGTTCCACAGAAACTTGCCTGCATACATATTTTATTTAGTTCAAATAGAAAAATCCTTAAAATAACTTTTTTGTACTGTTCTGTTCAAATGGTATTTCATCTATAAAAATCCTGGCTGTAAATTCAAAGCCAACTAGACTGAACATTTGTCTCTGCATACTTTATTTTTTCTTTAAAGGCTTTTGAACTGGAGCATAAGCGTGCTAACTTACTACATTTAGATGAGTATTTTGCTATTATATTTTTATTAAATATGACTGAACTTTACAAATAAAATCCCCTCCTTGTCTGAGAACTCCAGTTTATAATGGAAAGTCCAACAGTGCTGCATTGCTAGTGTCCTTAATAATTTGAGCATCAACAGTACTGTTGGTGCTTTATAAACAAATTAGACAAAGATCCAGCCAAGATGCTTATAGTCTTTTTCACAAAAAGACAAAAGAGATAGGATACCAATTGCATATGATCCACTGGTCTGAGTTAGAGGTGGTCTGAGAATCTGTCCATGGTCATGTTTTAAATAAATTATGACACAGTAGACTCCATAGTTTGTTCTTTTTCATACCTGATAGGATTCAGTTTTGCTGAAGTGTAGAATAGAATATCAGGGTTGGAAGGGACCAGGAGATCATCTAGTCCAAAGCAGGACTAGTCCCCAAACTGCCCCCTTAAGAACTGAACTCACAACCCTGGGTTTAGTAGGCCAATGCTCAAACCACTGTGCTGCTGGAACACTTCAGTGTAGATGTTACCTACACCATCAGCAGAGGTTTTCCTGTCATCGTAAGTACTCCACCTCCCCTAGAGGCAGTAGCTAGATTTACGGAAGAAGTCTTCTACTGACCTAGTGATGTCTACACCAGGGGTTAAGTCGGTATAGCTGTGTCTCTCAGCAGTGTGGATTTTTCACATCCAAGAGACATAGCTATACTGATATAAGTTCCTAGTGTAAGTCAGCCTTAACTTTGAAGTTAATCATAGAAATGTTGGGCTGGAAGAGACCTTACATATCTAGTCCAAGCCCCTGCTCTGAGTCAGGACCAAGTAAGCCCAGACCATCCCTGACAGTTGTTTGTCCATCCTGTTTGTAAAGACCTCCAATGATAGGGATTCCACAACCTCCCCTGGAAGACTATTCTAGTACTTAACTATCTTTATTAGTTAGAAAGTTTTTCCTAATAGCTAACCTAAATCTCACTTGCTGCAGATTAAGCAGAGTATTTTGTTTTACCTTCAGTGGACAGGGAAAAGAATTGACCACCATCCTCTTTACAACAGCATTTAACATATCTGAAGACTATCAGGTCCCCCACCCCCCAGTTGTCTTTTCTCAAGAAGAAACATACTCAGTTTTTGTAACCTTTCCTCATAGGTCAGATTTTTCTAAATAACTTTATTATTTTTTCCTCTCCTCTGCACCTTCTCCAATTTGTCCACATCTTTCCGAGTGTGGGGCACCCAGAAATGGACAAAGCACTTCAGCTGCGGCCTCTCGGGTGCCAAGTAAAGTGGAACAATTACCTCCTCTGTCTTACATACAACACTCCTGTTAATACATCCCCAAATTATATTGGCCTTTTTTAGCAATGTGGTGCGGTTCTGACTTATTCAATTTGTGATTCACAATAACCCCCAGCACTGTTGCATCCTTATGCTTAGTGGAATGACTGAGTGTGTGGTATTGGTAATTACACATATTCTGGATCTCAGTGCAGAACAGAAACATAGGAAACAAAATCTCAGCCAAAATTAAAAGCTGTGAGACACTCCAAATTTCAGATTACTTGATTAAGTGTTTTTTCTAGATCCACTGAATTAAAAAGGGAGAAGATACTTTTGGGGGTTGGTGCTACCAGTATGTGTATTGAATTAAATAAGCACTCCACACTATTGATTAAATACTCTCATAAAAAGCCAGTTTTGGAAGTGAACTATTTTCCTGTAACGATCGGGCAGCTTTTCAAACCTAGAAAAGAAAGTATATGCCAACTTGAAAGAGCTTCAATTGATTCAGAAAACAGATGTTTGCTTCATTAGCAACATAGTTCAAAGAAAAAGCAGCAGAGAATCCTGTGGCACCTTATAGACTAACAGACGTTTTGGAGCGTGAGCTTTCGTGGGTGAATACCCACTTCGTCAGACGCAGTTAGGGAATTTCCAGCGAAGGTATATATATGCTAGCAGTAAGCTAGAGATAACGAGGTTAGTTCAGTCAGGCAGGTGAGGCCTGTCTAGCAGTAGAGGTGTGAAACCAAGGGAGGAGAAACTGTATCTGTATGGCAAGCATTCACGTTTTGTTGAGTCCAGAGCGATAGTGTCAAATTGCAATATGAACTACAAATCTTCCACCAAGCATCTTCAAAACTACAATCCCGCACGAGGAAATTAGGAAACAGATCAAACAGACCAGACGTGCTACCCAGCAGCCTCCTACTGCCAAGACAAACCCAAGAAAGAAACCTACAGGACTCCCACTGGCCATCACTTACAGCCCCCAGCTAAAACCCCTCCAACGCTAATCATCGGGATCTACAACCCAATCCTGGCCAATCGATCCCACACTTTCACGGATTTGGGTGGCAGGCCACTCCTTGCCACGACAACCTCCAACCTGAACGTAATTCTCACCAGCAACTGCACACCCTCCATAGTACCTCTAGCTCAGGGACCAATCATGCACAAACCTCGGATGCAACTCTGCCCACATTATCTTACACCAGCGGACACCATCATAGGACCTAACCAGATCAGCCATACCATCACTGGTTCATTCACCTGCACGTCCACCAATGTAATATACGCCAATCATATGCCAGGGCAATGCCCTCTGCCCTATGTACATCGGCCAAACTGGACATCACTACGGAAAGGTAAATGGAACACAAATCCGATATCAGGAATGGCATATTACAAAAAACCTTGTAGGGAGAGCACTTCAACCTCCCTGGGCCACACTTAGCAGACCTTAAGGTGGCTATCCTGCAGCAAAAAACTTCAGGACCAGACTTCAAAGAGAAACGCTGAGCTATCAGTTCATTTGCAAATTTGGACACTATCACTCTGTTACTCAACAAAGACTGTGAATGCTGCCATTACAGAACCAGTTTCTCCTCCCTTGTTTTCACACCTCTACTGCTTAGACAGGGTCCTCACCCCTTCCCTGACTGAAACTAACCTCGTTATCTCTAGCTTACTTGCTAGCATATATAACCGCCCCTATTGGGAAATTTCCACTACCTGGCGGTCTGACGAAGTTGGGTATTCACCCACGAAAGCTCACGCTCCAAAACGTCTGTTAGTCTATAAGGTGCCACAGGATTCTCTGCTGCTTTTACAGATCCAGACTAACACGGCTACCCCTCTGATAGTTCAAAGAGGACATATCCGCCCCAGTGTTCTGCTCACTGAACTGGTTCTCTGGTGTCAGCTTCAAGGTTTTGAGTCTAATCTTCAAAGTTCTCAGTCCTACTCTTCAAAGCCGTCCAGTGGCTTCAACTATACTACTTGAGAAACCATCTGTCTCACTTTGCATAGCCACAACCTCCCACAACAACTTGAGCAATGGAGCTATCTACCAACCACAAGAGTGAGACTCATGAGTTTGTGCAACAGAGTTTTGCCAGCAGCTGTCTCATGACTACAAAACTCACTTCAAGAGCTCAGAATGACCACGAATCTTAAGAACAAAATGCAATGTGCACTTCAACTTAGCTTTCCCACAATATTAAAATAGAGTAAAAAAAAAGCAGAGATCCTATTAATATACTTACATATAGATCTCATAAGGCACTCCCTTATTATGGTGATGAACTTGCCATAACTGCCTGCATATTGCAACCCAGCTGAGCTCATTAGTGTGCCTGGAGACTGGGCTGTCTAGTCCTCAGGCTCAGCTGAAGTAGCTCATTCCTGACAGTGGTTACAACATTGCAGATTTTTACACTCATGTGAAGAGTCCTATTATCGACTATTTGTGTTGTAGGGGCTGTGCTGAGTTAAATACAGCTTGAGGGCCTTATGCCCTAATTTACAACCCTGCAAGCACTCTGAAGTAAATGGAGTTGCAATTCAGTGCAGAATCAGGCTCCCAAACATATCAGGAATATGGATTGAGGGACCTCAGGGGACTGAGGGACCACACTGGAAGTTGTGCATTTAAGGATTATATATATATATATATATATATATATTCAAAATCTTTTACTGTTCATCTTTATATGGTCCATAAAATTAAAAAAGCAATAGACATGATGCTTTCTAATTCTCTTCGATTAGAATTAAAAATTATGTACCAGTAAAGAATGACATTTTATATCTGTCAAAATTTTGTGCTTGAAAACTATTAAGATCAAATGATGTGAAATGTAAAATCAATGTGGTAGCATCTATACTAAATGTTTTCAGAAAAATATATTTTGTTGCAGTATACTTGCTTGCTATACTGATCTAGTACATGCTATAAAGAGACCTCAGAAGCTTAGTCACCAATTTGCAAATTTAACTTTGCAACAGCACATTTATTCATGGGTTAGAAGAAGGGTTAAACTATGAATTGTCATAACACCAAGATTAAATGAAGTTACTAACCCAGAAAGAGAATTTGCCAGTTTATACCAAAATGAAGGTGACTGAACAATTAGATAAATGCTTTGTTGTCAAATATGCTACTAGGGTTGCTACTCATACATTTTCTTCTTCCAAATTAGTGCTAACACTAGTAAATTCTTACTTTCAGATGCATGCAAAGCAAATTAAGTAAAGTATTTGAAGGATTTAGACACTAAGGAGAGATAGAGAGGATTTGATTTAGGGTGGCTTGAGGGATTATAAAGACAACTAGGGGGGATGAATTTTAAATAAAGGAAAATGAAGGATGAATATTAATGAAATCTTCCTTTTTTTGAGATGTTGTATAAATGATGAGAGGGCTGGTGTCAAGGACAATGACTGATCACTTGTTGCTTTCAATCTGGGGGTGGATTCTCTTACCTATCTCTGTCAAAGATCAGATTTTCTGAGGTGACATCCCAACATGATGTTGCAATGTTCAGATTTCACTCTGTGAACTTGTTTGCAAAGGGCTGGTTTGAACAGATTTATAGTTTCCCTTCCATCCCAGATTACAGGCTTTATATTAAATTCAGTAACTCTTAACCAAAGGATTAAACTAGAAATGCAACTTAGCCACACAGTGCTATGCAGCTCCATGTTGAATCCAGAGAACAAGAGGGTTCAACGCCTGGGGTTTTGGTTATTCTGTGCAGTTGAGTTCACTCATGACAAATAAATGAATGAAGGGAGGAAGTGTCTAGACTGAAACCAGGATTTTCAAAAGAGGCTAGTGATTTCGCTGCCTAAATTTTTGGGTGCTCAACTTGACACTTTGGCAGGGCCTGATTTATAGAAAGCCTTCAGCTCCTACCATCCAAGAATCCTCCACAGAGTTCTCTGATTTACATTTGTGCATTTAATCAACATCTGTTGAAAGAGCTGTCCTTTGCAACTTCCCAGTAAGGTGATTTTGTTTTTTTAATGATTGTAAGATGTTTTTAGTGATTTTTGCTTGTGCATCCTGTCATATTTATGACATTCACAGTTTGGAGCAAATAGGATTGCTCCTTGGATAGCTACATCATCATGTATTTCTTTGAGTAATCTGTTCATCTTTGTAATTAATCTTTTATATAAGTCATATAGTCAAGCTCTCTATAGCCTTCATAAAAAAGTCCTGTGGGACAAGGATAGTCTCCCGCTAGGTCAGTATAGCTTTAGGCAGCTTGTGGACACTCAATAAGTTATAACAATTAAGTGGACTTTATACCTCAAGAAAATTCAGTACTGTTTTTCTTCCAGCAATAAAACATCTTTAGGAGAGAACAAAGAGTCAAAGTTATAATCAGGTCAACGAAATTACACTGCATACAATTTTGCCTACAGCTGAAGATAAGTCAAATTTACTACTTGTTTATTTTATTCCTCTGGTCACAGTAAAATGATATCAGGATCTTTACAACTGCAGTCCATGGGGTTTCCCATCCAGCATAAAGGATAGTATCATTTGACTGATCTTTCATCAAAACAGACCTAAGCAGTTTGTTTACATCTGTTTCCTTATGGAAAGTTTCCTTTATACAGATGCAAGCACTGTATGTGCAAAGTAAAAGATTTTCTCCCTTAAAAAGATAATGAACTGTGAAACAGTTTGACTCAAAGTTGGACTTTCCTTAAAATGGTTATAATCTTGTGGGAACTTCCTCTGACTTGTAAATAGCCACTGGAAATATCCAACACTCTTTTGCCAGGAGCTAAAAATAAAATAGTTTGGGCCAAGTTTTTTAAAGTGCATGTGCACTTTTGCATGTCCAAAAAGTTTGAGGACATCAAATACGTGAGCCTGATAACCAATTTTCATCACCCAATCAACTAGGGAAATGAAGCCTGTTGTGCATTTGGAAGATGAATGCCTAGAACAGAAACAAATAATCCTATTGCATTTTGTAAAGACAAAGGCTTAATAATTATGTCACTACTTGCACAGTTTCCTGTTTGCTATTTGTGGGAATGAGTTAGTGCAAGAGAGAGAATGACATTTATGACAATTGTACAAGGTTTATATTTTATCTATCCAGGTCAGGAAGATCCACGTGAATGCTGAGCATCTTGCTGGTAAAAGTTGAACTGTGAGAGACTGGGATGACTTGATACCAAGGCTACCAAATTTTGGAAGGGTTGCACAAATTTGGAGCATCATTAAACTGTTTTTACTTGAGATTTATGTGAAAATGCCATCCATTTTGTGATTAAAATTTTTTGCATAGGATGTAAGTCAGGTCAGAATTTGGGCCTGAGCCTTTTATTCAACAGGAAAAGGCTGTGCTTGGTGCCATTAGAAACAGCAATGGGGGTTTTGATGACATGAAAAGCACCTTTGTCTACCATGTTTGCAGATAGGCCTGATCCACCATTCCTTCTTGCCATGCCCCCAAACCCATTGAACTTCCAACTCAGATCAAGATGGAGCTTTGAAAGCAAATAGCTGTCTTCAGAATACAGCTCCTCAATTAAGTTAAAATCAGTCATTGATTTTGTTGTAGACCTTGTGGATTGTAACTGTTCCACAGATATCAATTTGGTTATCACTTCTGGGCTAGAGAATGGAAATAACCCCAACTCCTATTTTTAAAGTGTTATTGAAAGTTCTAAAAAATATTTCAAAAAGTAAGTGAGGGTTTTGTATTTTATTTCTTCCTAAGTTTCATGTGCTTATACCTCCATTTTGAAAACTCTTAAATCATTGCAGAATATCTCATCGATTAAATAGAAAAAATAGTATAAATAGCAAAAGAGTTAACCTGCAAGTTACAGATCTTAGTAATTTTGGCTTTAACCTTCAACATGAAAGAAAAAATACCTGCCACAGCAAGACATTTACTTAGTTATTGAGTGTTCCTTGTTTTCAGGTTCAATTTTTTTATAAGCCCTTGGAAAGATAAACCAAGCAATATATTAAACGGAAAAAGAGGACTATGAATCTGACTAAAGTTGTGTGCTTTGAGTTTAGTATACTCCATATGTGCTAAGGATGAAAGATGAGGATGAAGCATGTGGCTTTAACAAGCTCATTTTTTAAACCCTCTCGTATTTGGTTTTCTTTTATGTTATGGTGTAGATTTGTATTTAAATTACTGAGCCACTTATGTGAGGATGTATGTATTATTTTCTAATTTAAAATATTCACTATGTTTATTTAAATCTCCAAAGTATCTGAAGAGCAGAGGCTAGTGTATTATTTCATTGTATTCTCCCTATGACAATGAAACTCATTGTACAACTCTGCAGCCACATTTGATAAGTTAGGATAATACTCTTTCAATGAGTGTGTTAGCTACAATTATACATAATAGAATTCTACATATTTTATCAAGATTTACAAGGTAAGCAGATTAAAAATAATAAAACATTTAACATAATATGAATACTTTCCCCATATATTTTCTTCAAAGTGTTGCACAACTATTGAGTAATCCTCATGATACATTTGGAAGCATATAATTCCCACTCTATAGGTGGGGAGAGTGAGGCAGATAAGAGTCAGATTTTCAAAAATGATCTTTTAATTTAATTTCACGACTCCACATCCCAGGGCCTGTTCGGAGCATTCAAAACTCACACCTACTTCATCTGGAATACTAGTGCTCAGCAGCCCTGAACATCAGGCCCCAGCTGTGAGAAGCTAGTCTTAGAAACTGAGCCACACAAAATGAACCCTACATAAAGAGGGCCCATCTAAATAAATTCAAGACAGCAATTATTTGGGAACTGTAAACTGCAGCTCTGTTATCATTAAGTTATAAGCAATATAATACTGAATAATTTATTGCCAGTCAGTTATTTATGGCCTATTTGTAACAACAAAAACCAGCCTCAGCCTTAGTAGCATTATAGCCATATTAAAACCCTTCTCTGGCACAAACACAGGTGGCCAAAAACAGCATCACCTTTCCATCTCTACTGCAAAAAACAAGTGATGGTCCTTGGAGAGACACTCCAGTTCTACAGACCAGGGGCCAGATTCTTGGCCCAGCAATGCCTCTTTTGCACCATTCTGGCAGCACAAGGCTAGGAAGCCAACTTATCTAGCTATCTGGCGAGTCCCACTGTGTAAGTGGTATCCCTATTAACAGAGACTATGCAGACCCTCCCAGAATAGACCCTTCCATAAGGGCGTGAACCAGAACACTGACATTCTTTGGTAATCCCTCACTCTCAGAGTAGCTTTGTTATAGGCATCTGGGCACAACTGCAGTAGAGGCTGGACTGACCCCCAGCTAGCCTCAGGATTGAGGATCCATAAAATGTAGCAAAGTCTTTACTCCTTCCCCAATTTTCCAGTCCTGTGCCAGGGGCAGCTCGTGTTGGATCAGGGAATCAGGCCCTTGGAGTTTAAAATCTGTTTAAAGATGCGCATTCTTGAAGGAATTGTGATCATTCAATCTTAACTCAAGGATGTTTTTAAATTCCATTTTTTTAGGGTTCAAAAGTCACAGAATTTTAGATTCCATACACAAAGCTGCAGACTTGTGCTATCTGCTGTCACAGCACACATGCAAGTGTTTTGTTTATGTGGAGAAGTGTGCCTAGCCCTGCAGCACTTGGTTCACAAAGAACTTGCAGTTCTGTTCACTGGGGCTGGAAGGGAATGGTCCCTCCCCACCCTTTAGGTTCTCTAGGAAGTTAAACTTGAACTGCCAAGAGGAAAATATTCACAACTATTTCCTTCCCCTCATTCAAGCTCTGGGAATCCGGCTTTGTACCTTGTTTAGAGATGGAGTCATCTGTCAGGTGTGTGATGGTGGGGGATTTCAGGCTCTTTAGCTTCCTATTAGCATGAACAACCTCAGCCCATGTAGCCGTCTTTTGTGAACATGGGCTGAGGTTTGAGAATGTATGGAACCTTGTACCTAAAGCTCAGCTCAAGTGACTGAGTCTCAATGGAAATATTTTGCAGAGTTCTGAGAGAGATTTTAAGTGTTGCAATCTACCTAATAGCTTATACAGTGTAATTATGCACAATGACTTTTTTAAAAATAAGAATCCACTCTTTCAATTTTCACTATGGTTAAATAATTTGAATGACAGGCCAGGCCACTTTCATTAGTCACTGCAGCTACATCCTGGAGAGGCCTGTGTCTCAACTTGATTAATCCGGGGAAAAGTAATTGTTTTTAGAAAAAAATCTGTTAACTCTGTCTTGTGTTATCAGGTTCTTCCTCAGCTGACTATAAGGCAAATATGAAATGAGATTTTTTCCTATATATAAAACAGGTATTTTTAAAACTAATTATTCTAAAATAACTTGTATCTGCCTGTTTAAGGATACTCAAAACCTATTGATTTCCTGAGAATTGTCTCCTTTGTATAACAGCAAGTGAAATATAGAATCATAAATTTCTCTTCAGCTGATAAATTTAATGTGGATTACCAGAACCCAGCACAAGGAAAATTTGTGGTATCAGCAGCTTCATTTTGGCCTTTAACTTATTTTTGAAAATTCTGAACTCTATTCTAAAAAGATTAAGTAACATGGGTTTTTCCAGACAGTGTTTCGACAGTTCCCAGGTCATTATGAAGAGACATACTCTGATTAAATGCCTAGTCTGGTGGTGTTCAAATAGCCTGGATATTATAACAAAATAAATAGCAGTAGAACAGTAATTACTAAGATTAACATTAACACAGATTTCTAAATACTGAAGGGAAGGAATGTTGATTATTCACAACCATGACAAACAGACTCCAATTGTTCCTTACGTTTTAGATTATGGAGATTTTTTTTTTAAACAAATCAAAATGTATTTCCAGCACAGGATGTCTGGAAAAGTTTCTTGAACTCCCTGTCCTCTTTACAAGCCAAATGAGTATTGATTTCTTGCTATTACAAATGGCAGTCTGATGGAGTGATGTATCCAGAATTAGATGAGTAAATCCCTGTAGGGCTTTTGGGATTTAGTGGAGGGACTTCAAAATAGGAAATGGTTGAGGTTGTCTGACCTGGGAAGTCCCTCCTATATGGGGAGCTAACATATCATGAAATTAGAAGTCTCTTCCAGATCTTCAAAAAATATTTAGACGTGAAAAGTAATGCTGACCTAAATTTGCCTTGTGGATTTTGTGGAAAAGCCCAAAGTGGCTGCATCAGCTTTTTCAGAAAAGGTGCAACAAGACTGAAAAAGCTTTGTCATTGTGCTCTCTTCCCCATCACTATTTTAACAGGCCTGCTTGCAGCTCTACATGACAAACTTAAGCACAGCACAAAGGGAAACAAGCATAAAACATTCCCTTTACTCATATGCTGACTTAAGTCACTAGCTTTCTCTCTCTCATCCATATCATAAAAGGCCACAAAGGTGGGGGGAGAAAAGCACACTACTGAGCAACACTGGAAGGACTGAAGAAAGAATATGAGTAGGACAGATACCTCTGTAGACCCAAGCAGTTAGCTAAATGTTTGGGGTCTTGTGGGTTGTTTCTGTTAGTTGGAGAAATTGATGGAATCCGGCATTTCTTTGATGCAATCCTCTTTAATTACAAGTAACGTACACAAAGTCCTACTTTTTTCAACACAATAGGAATCAAACAAGCAGAGGTAGTTTCTTGGCTCAAACTTCCTTGCCTCTTTCCAGCCAACACTCTGACCAAAAAGCTCTCCCTATTTGCTTTCAGGACCATGTTACCAGAGCTGCTCTTGCTGTCTGTGTCTTGTTTCTGCCCCCTTCCCCACAGCTCCAAACAATACCCAGCCCCTTGCATTTGCATTCGGTCCCCAGCAAAACCCTTCCATCCACATAACATCTTCTGACTGGCTTTCCATGTGGCCTCTGTTTGGGGTGATGGCTCCTATTGTTTGAGTCATGACTCTAAAAAAAGACTCATGCTGCTTCTTACATTAATTCTGAATGAAGGATGGCTACTGCATCCACTCACAAAATGATGTTTTACCCAACCTTCACCATAACAATATTTTAGAATAATGTCGTAACTACCATATACATACACACACCTAAGCAGGCAGGGTGATTTACAAGATGGATAAGCAAAGGAAAACGAACCCGTTATTCACTTGATTTCTTTAAGGCCACAATGTGTTGAGAATAATAATGCCAACCAAACTGGACTTACATTGCCAGAAAATGTAAAGAGAGAAATCCCAGTCTAGACCCTCACCTCGCTGCCTGTGAAGTCTTCCTGACCCAGAACAAGGAACCTGATTGACCTACAGTCTCCAATCATGCCACAATATCTTCCCTCAGGTCCCTGTGCAATGGCTGGGGAAGTTGGGCTGAAGTTAACCCTCTGTTTGCTGATGACCAGGTACTGCCCTGTGCTCTGTTACAACACAACATGGTGGAAGTCTACGCTTATTTGTTATCTGTTTGTCTAATGAATTTTCAGTGTTCCAGATGTGCACTCTCTCCTGGTCTCACAAGTGTCATTGCAGGCACTGCCAAGAAAACAGTAATAGGATTGTCTAATAAAGCGAGATATTTCTTAGTTCAGCTTCAGTGAAGAAACAACTTGCCACACCAGCAGCTGAAGCATGATGTGTCATCAAGATGGAATGTGACTTATTTCATGATGGGGTGTGCATTAGAACAGAAATAAGTACATGGTTACTGCTTGACATGTGGGGTCAGTTCAGGTGTAATAACAGCACTTTGAGAGTATGTGGTGATGGAAAACATCTGGCCCATTTGGGCCTTCTCTTAGACAGCCAGTGTTCACTGACAATAAGCCAGCTGGTCATTCCTTTCAAAAACACCACTTAAATATCTCCTGAAGTTCGTTTAGGAAACATGCTAAATGAGAGAGCTGAGCTCTGTGAAAAGAATTTGTAGGTAGCCTCAAAAACTTCATTACCCCTTTTGGATCCAAGAAATGCAAAACTAGTACTGTTTGCCATCACATAGCAGACATGGCTTTGAGATGGTGTCACAGATCCTCTTGAGCACCCCCTCAACACTCAGATCGCTGTAAGGGGATCCAAACACTGAATCACTGCGGACTTTAACCCTTCACACTCTGAACAGAATCCAGGCACTGCCCCTGGCTTGGGGCCCCTAGGCACACTCTCTGGGTACAGCACCTCTGTCTAGCAACCCTGGCAGTCCAACTGGGGTCACTGATGACCCCTCAGGCTTCCCTACAGCTTAAACACACATTCTCCCAGAACTCCAGCCATGTAGACACTCTGGGTTCACAGGTTAACTCTTTAACTGCACATAATAGGTGTAACATAAATACAGATTTTGCACAGGACCCTGAAATAACATTTCTCTTTACTTAATAGCATGAGAAATATACAGATTTATACAAAATAAATGCCACACACTTTTTCCCTGCCTCAGTTTCCTCACCACTCTGGACCATTCCGTGGGCTGGGTCAGGGTTTTCAGAAAGTGTCCAGAATTTTTCTTTTGCAGCTCATGGCTTGACTTCTGAGCCATGGTGAATCTCTCTCCCAGACCAACTTGCTTCCTTTGACCTCAGTTGGTTTCAAAGCTAAACTGAGCCTCTCCTGATATGAAATTATGCTAATCTCTTCCCCCTTCTGGTTTCTATGTGGCTCCCTCCTAAACCTTCACCCTTAAGACCTGTGTCACCTCTGTTTATTGTGCAGCAGGAGCATGATGGTTACATATTGTTGATTCAGTTTCTCTGTTCCCCCCAGATGACTGATGGAGTATGACTGGCACTAAAGTTGGAGATCACTTATTGGTCTTAGTTTTATGAATGGTGCAATAATGGCAGTCTCAGGGACAAGTAGCAGAGAGGGAATAGAAGGAACAGAGCTGTCTGATATGGGGATGGGGGAATATGGGAGAGAAGAGGATCCATGGCAAGGAAAGAGAATGAATCTGAAGACAAAGAAGCAATCTACAAACCCTCGATCAAATGCGGAATGGAGCCACACTATGAAAAAAACAAAACAGATTCATGTAATGTAATGCCTATTATCCTCTTTTTAGCTTTCCTCCTTTCACTCGTGATTCACTAGTAATGACCTGATCCAAGGGATTCCCTTTTCCTTGCTTAAACCACAAAGAGAAGTTTCTTATCTATTTTTTTGGTGTCTCTTACCAACTTAATGATAAGGATGATGATGAAATTTGAGCACTGAAAGTCAAATATTAGCTCTCTGCAATGTCTTCTGCTTGTAGTTTTAAAGTATTGCCTGAGTGGAGAGCTCTAACAAAGCTTTGGCCACATGCCCACACTGATGACTTCTCATAGTTCAAGTTTTCATATAATATGTATTTGTGCACATATGTGCACCCCCCCCCACAAGCTGCAGAAGAAGTATATGTTGAGTATTATGTGTGATGTAGTTAATGTAGGAGAATTAACTTATTTTCAGAAAACATGGAATATGTATGTACATAAACTGCCACACATTTTATAGCAGGGGTCGGCAACCTTTCAAAAGAGGTGTGCCGAGTCTTCATTCATTCACTCTGATTTAAGGTTTTGTGTGCCAGTAACACATTTTAATGTCTTTAGAAGGTCTTTTTCTACAAGCCTATAATATATAACTAAACTATTGTTATATGTAAAGTAAATAAGGTTTTCAAAATGTTTAAGAAGCTTCATTTAAAATTAAATAAAATGCAGAGCCCCCTGGACCAGTGGCCAGGACCCAGGCACTGTGAGTGCCACTGAAAATCAGCTCGCGTGCCGCCTTTGGCACCGGTGCAATAGATTGCCTACCCGTTTTATAGTATTTGCCAGATTAATGTTTTGAGCTACCTCCATTAGGTGGAGCTAGAGAGAAGGAAGCAGCATTTAGCATCCTGAAATGGTCATTTTGAAATGAGAGAGAAGCTAGTCAAGAAAACATATTACCTCACCCACCTTGTCTCTAATATCCTGGGACCAACTTGGCTATTCTACTACATTTTTAAATAAGCAGATGTGTTTTCAGTTGGCTCTCGAGTAACAACGTAACTTCTGGCATAACATCTGAAGTGTGGTGGATTCAGCTTTATAGCCACCATTACCTTGCTACAGATGCCAGAAGGGGTTTGAAAAGAACTTTCATTTTGACATCTCCTTTCCTCCTCTTCTCACCATGCTCTTCCCCACCTTTCATATGAAACTAATGCAACCACAGCATCCAGAAGCTTCTATGACTTATTTACAAAAAGTGGAATAGCTTCAAAGAGGAGAGTCTGAGGAACCCCCATTAAAAAAAAAATCAGAGCCCTGTGGCTTGGGCACTTTCCTGCAATATGGGAGCCCCAAATTCAAATCCCTTCTTCACATCAGCAGAGGGGGGAACTGAATACAGGTTTCCCACATCCCAGACAACTGCCTTGATCACTGGACTAAAGCTTCCCCTGAAAACTGAAACAAAGTTTTCCAGGTCAAAATGAATGTTTTGTTTAGCCCCTACCAAAACGTTTTGTTTTGACTTGAAAGAATGATGAGTTTTCAGTTCACCAAAACATATTTTTAAAAAAATGTCATTTTGGTTCAACCTGAAACATCCGCCCTCCCCCAGACTTGCCAGCAAATTGAAAAACCGATTATTCACTCAACTCTAGTCAGTGAGCGTCTTCTTCCTCAAGATAATTATTAACACGATGACTAGATACTCCATGAAGGTGGCTATAAGTGAGTAATAAGGATGAATTAAAGAGGAAGAACATTCAGCTGGAATGTTAGGTTACATGATCTTAGGTACTGCTCCAAATACAGTTTTACTGGGACACTGGAGTCAAGTCTGAAGAGCAGCAACCTTCAGTGAATTTATTTCCAGGCGTCCACACTGACCTAACATTTGTCCTATATTACTTGCTCTGCTGTAAACTGTCCCAGACTGCATGCTTCAGCTTACTGAATAAGACATCACTAGCAAGCGATTTTGCTCAAATTCACTGGATGCTTTCAGATTCAAATATTTTCATTTACAAGGAAGCATGAGTAGGTAATGAAAGTGAAATTCAGCAAGACTCATGGTCTCATGTAGAGTGGGCAAACAGTGTGGAAAACTGTTCACAAACATCTTCATGGAATCTGAATTGTTTTTGGATTTGGACATTTTCTTACTTTTTCCATTCATGTTTTGCAAACATTCAGGCAAGTAAAGTATTGTTTGTAAGAAGTGACATTTTTGTTCTTAACAGAGATTTATATAATTGCAAAATAAAATTCATTTCACAGCAATAATTGCTTTGGGTAGAAACAGTTTATAAAAGCTCAATCACTCAATCAGAAAACAAACAATATCATATAATTTAAGTGACCAGACAGTTGTAGTATGAAATTCCAAATACTGAAAGTTGAATGAATAACTCAAAGAGTTCTCATATAATCAATAGGCAGAAATCTGCTATACATAGTACTCAAATAATTTTGAATAAACCAATACATTTATAAAAACGGATCTGTTTGCAGATAAACTGTAAACAGTAAAAAGGATCAATTCCAACTGAAAAATGGTTCTCAATGAATAGTTCAGCTATCTCTACGGTAAAATTGTCACAGCACGTAAGTGACTTAAGAGCCTAAAACCCATTTTCAAAATGGATGTGGACACATAGGACCCCAAATCTCACAGGTCAAAGGCAATTACACTTTTTCTGACTTTCAGTGAGATTTGGGCTTCTAAGTGACTATTTCACTTTTGAAAAAGGGTCTTAGGGACTTTTAAAAATGTTAACCCTAACCTCATATGCATTAAAGGTTTTGGTGGAAATCTTCGAGGAGCATCCAACTACTTATGAATTTCATGTGTGGGAGTGGAGAGCTCTCTTTTGTACTTGTGGAAAGACTTTTCATATATTTAAATGTAGTTTGCATCAGTTTTAAGGAATAACTGATTTTTTCCTCAAAATAAAGTGCTACAGATGTCAAATTTTAACATCTTGTGACTATTTAAAAATATTTGACTAACATGAACATTTTAAATGAAAAAGAGAAGACAAAATTCTGGTCAATAAACAGACTATTTGATGAGAAATTAAGCTATTAGCCCTCCTTGTTTTACTTCCACCATCTGCTAATAGCAATAATGTATGCTGAAAAGCTCTGCTTAGCAATGAGCAGTCAGCTGCCTACTAGAAAGAAGGAAGACACAAAAACTAGAGACTTGACCTCACAAGCTATCTTGTTATAGAAGGGCCTGATCACAATCTTATTGAAGTCAGTGAGATATTTGCCACTGACTTAGGCCACGTCTACATTACGGGATAATATCGAATTAGCTAAAATCGGTTTTATAAAACTGATATTATAAATTCGATTTCATGCGGCCACAGTAGGCACAGTAATTCGGTGTTGTGCGTCCATGGTCCGAGGCTAACATTGATTTCTGAAGCGTTGC
>NC_133778.1:47409417-47420932 GCF_003597395.2 Chelonoidis abingdonii | reverse complement strand
GATATGTTAATATCGAATTTAGCGCTACTCCTCTCGTCGGGGTGGAGTACAGAAATTGATTTAAAGAGCCCTTTATATTGATATAAAGGGCGTTGTAGTGTGGACGGGTACAGCGTTAAATCGATTTAACGCTCTTTAAATCGATTTAAACGCGTAGTGTAGACCAGGCCTCAAATGAAACCAGGTTTGGGTCCTAAATTCCCAAAACACAGCTGAATCTTAAACATAATATTGATTATCAAAAAGTGGATATAAATAATAGGAGGCATTAGCACACTGGAAACTTAAGGAATATCGGTTTAGCAATCAATGGGACAGATTCTGATCCTCTTAACTGGATTTAAAGTACAGAAGAATGGAGTTAAACTACATTCACTATGAGTGAGGGTATTAGAATTTAAACCTATGTGGAAAAGGAGAGTCACAAGCAGAGATATTTTCTAATTCAGTGTCGAGAACACAGGAGAGTAGGATGCTTCAACAAGTTATCAGAGAGAGTTAAAAAATATATTAAAAAAGTAAAGTGAAACAACTGCATAATTTGGGAATAAAAGACTAAGATTGCAGAAACTGCCTGGATACATGGCAGCCTGCCACTGAATCAGAAAGACATTAATACAAAATGGACACACCTGAATAAAACCCCATTACCACTGTGGAACCGATCCTTACAAAGATAGGTGATTCACTAACTTTGACAACAGCTGCCTACTGTGTAATGCCAAAAGAGCTATTGAAATTGAGCTGAACACTTTATATACAGCAGCTGAACACAGATCAATCTGAAACTTTAAATAGGTATGAATGGTTAATCATCTGCTCTTATCTTGCATTTAGCAAGGACAGACCAGAGATTTCAACAAGATGATAGTGTTAGAATTTGGGAGTGAGGATGAATATTGCTGCCTTATATTTTAGTGTTGTTCAAAAATATATTTGAGAAAGTCATTAATGCTGTTTCTTGGTTTAAAAAAGGTGCACTGGAAAATATTAGGAGTCTCCTACCATTTCCCAGGTATCCATATGCTATATTTGTCTCTGGAAAGTGCTCCCTTCCCTTTTGATTACACTGATTCAGTGCCCTGCTAATTTCATCATGCACATCTCCAGTTTCTAAAGGTTATGTTATCCATTTGGGGGAAACCATATATATCATACCATGTGACTGAGGTGACCAATTACAGATAGAGTATGCAATATCCAGAGTTCAAAGTGCCTGTTACGAATACTTGATAGAAACACAGACTCTGATGTTCACCCACACCAACCCTGAAAGGGAAAGGAAGCTGAGAAAGGGCCACATAAGAAGGGCTTAGGCTGGACAAGCAACCTGTGATTGGAAGATAAAGCTCAGCTGAGAAGATGTGGGCTGGGCTACTATAAAGCCAGGAAGCTGGCAACAGAAAGGTCTGTAACGGTTCTCTGTGTCTAGGAGAGGGAAGAAGGGAACCCAGGAAAAGAATACATCTTTAGAAGTCTGAGGGAAGAAAGCCTGTGGGAGGTGGTTATAAAGCAGCCTAGCAGAAAGGTTGGGGATTAGCAGTTATTGATTGTGTGTTGTGGGTAATAGGATTCTCTGATGTAGAGGGTGGGCTTGCGTTCCCCTACCAGTATCTGGCATACCCTGGACAGCAGGTTCAGTGAGACACTATACCTGGAAAAGGAAGGCACATAGTGACCTGGCTAGAGGGCTGAGTCATGAAAAGGAAGCTGAGGCTCCTGGAGCAAGAGGGGCTGCAGAGTGAGAGAACATGGAGAGAGACTGGACCGGGAAGAGAGCTAATCCCCAGAATCATCCTGAGGACATGCCATCTGCAGTGATTACAGCTCCCCATAACAAGATCCAAATTTGCTCATAAAACCTATTAGCTGGGCAAACAAATTATTGAAAGTCCTGGGGTAACTTTCAAAAGCACTTAAATGATTTAGGAGTCCACCTGCCATTTTCATAATGGATGTATGAACTTCACCTCCCAAGTCTCATTGAAAATTAGTAGAATTTAAGCACTTTTGAAAATAGGACAGAGGCACTCCTTGAAACTTATGATTTATTCAGAAAGTCAAACAGAATGTAGAGCAAATCTGACAAATAAATTGTACATAGTTAATCTGCTGACCCTTTAAACCAGGCCTACTGTCCAGCACTACTCCCTTCCTACAACAACAGACTCATTGTGACTTCTTGACTGGAAAGGTGCCTTGGAATTACAGTGGTTCTATCAACCAAGCAAGGTACTAACAACTTTTACAGTGGAAACCTCTGTACCAAGCTGCTGCTGCACCCTCTAACTCTCACTCAGCCTTCTCAACTCCTTCCCCCTCCTTCCTGTTTCCTGTCCTTTCAGACTCCCAACAGCCAGTGCTCCCAGTTCTAATAATTACAAGCACATCTAAACACCACAGTTGAGTAAGGAGTGCTGGGAAAAGGGAGGCAAGGGATATAACCAGCTCTCTTCCTTCAGAAGAGAGAACAAGCTGGAGGGAAAAAGGACTTGATTAAGGCAGTGGTGCTTGAGGCCCAGACCTAGGTTTCAGCTATTGCAGTAATTTGATTACAACACACACAGACACACCAAGTCCCTAGAGGGAAGTGAGGGACTGTAGCAGAGCAGAAGGAAAAAAAGGTGAGGAGAATTCAGGGTTGGACCTGATGCATGTTTTGATATCCAGAGTGCAAGGCTGGAGCCATCTGGAATGCAAGAAGGCAAGGCCTTGGCACAACAATTGGTTCAGAGTTGTGTTACTGCGATGAAGGGCCTACCCTACGCAAGGCCTGAACAGCAGGCTCTCCAGATCTTTTCATCAGGCTCCTACCCTGTGAGCCCCATCCCAGCTGTATACCCCAAGCTGGCTGTGCAATCTGTAGCCGGTTCACTTCAGAACCATGCCAAAGGCACATCTGTACATGCTCATACTCTATAATCTAATTTTCCCACCTTCATGCCCCATCCTGATACTAAGTTGTGGGACCTGTTGTCACCTGTTGAAGGTGAGGAACCCCAGTGGAACTGCCTGTATTCCACCTTGGTCCCACAGCCCACTGGGGATATTAGTTGGTCATGGAGCCATGAGCACAGGGGGGGTGGGTACCTGGTGAGGTTCACCCCTATTCCTTATGCCTGTGTCTTTTGTGGCATGAGGCAGTCCTGGCACATGCCTACCTTGAGTGCGGCAGGTTGCGGCCCCTTTTCTGGCTCCTCCTATAACTACTTTTGTATTTTTGGCTAAACTTCTCCCACTTTCTTATATATGCACACCTTATCCATTTCCCACAAAGTCGCGGGACCTCCTTGTCAACCTCTTCCTAGTGATGGCCAAAGTGGCTGTCTATAAAACCAGGGAGAGTATGTTGGCTGAAGGGGTTCTCTGTGATTGCAGGGCCTATTTCCATTCCTCTCTCCATTCACTCATCTGAACAAAGTTCCTCTGGGCTGCATCCACTGGCTCCGTGGACGACTTGGAGGAGCAGTGGGTGCTGTCGAGGGTTTTGTTCAGTGTCCCTTTCAGGCTGCCTACTTTTGATCCTTTGATCCTCACACCTGTCATTGGTTTTTCTTCTGCTGTCCCTCATATTTATTTGAGTCCTGGGCTCACTGGCTCTTCCCCTGGGACAAGCTACATCTGGAGGAGAGTCAGGGCTGATAAGCCTTTAATTGATAATGCAGGCCACCTGGGCAAGGGGCAGGCTAAGATGCTATAAAACCAGGAAATACAGCATAAGGGGACTGTAGTATAGAAGACCTGCAGTCATGGTCTGGGCTTGGAGAGTGAAAGGAGAAAACCTAGGGGTGAACAGAAGCCCTGAAATCCTAGCTCTCAAGGAAAGGCATACCCAGAGAAGAGTAGAGAAGGAGTCATATAGAATCAAAGACAAGGGAAACAGGAGCAAGGTTTGAGGCTGTGTAGACCTTGGTTGCAGGGTCCCTGGGCTGAAACCCAAAGTAGTGAGTGGGTGGGCCCAGGTTCCCCTACCAGCAACTGGGGAAATAGCACAGCCTGGACAGTGGAACAGAAGGCTGCTCTGGGATAACCTGGAACTGTAGGACCATAGTGACCTGGCTAGAGGGCCAAGCCATGACTCCACTGAAATACTGAACTGGAGTATTTGCTGAACCTTACTACACAGTTCAAAAGGAAAACAGACACTTAAAAATAGTTAATCAAATCAGGGATAAGGATCAGAAGGAAGAAATAAAAAATAGAAGAACAGCCTTTGGGGCATCAGTTGGATCCATCAAAGTCTGATCATTATACAATTCTGGCATTTTGCTTCAGTACAGGGCACCCCCCAAGCACTGCTGTTCATGACTCCATGAAACCAATGGGTGAGAAACTGTGTTGGGAACATAAGACTGGTGGTGAACTAAGCCCCAAATGGGCCATAAGGAAGTGCCATAGTGATAAGTAGTGAATTCTGTGACAATTACCTAACCCATATTTTAACTCAGGAGAGGGAGGAGAGTCTATGCCAATAATCCACTGTTCCCACAGATTTCCTAAGAGAAATGAAGCCAGCTTTAGATTTAAAGCAGAGCATATTAGTATTTGTAGGTGGATATTTTGCTCTTCACTTCTCAGAAACTTATTTAGAGTACAGGATAATCCAGTTGTAAAGCTCGCTGTCAGGCCACTTAAACTGTCAAAACCTACCCAATTTGTATTCACACAGACCGTACTTTTAAACGATTGATTTTTACTCTTGCTATATAGACTATTGGATAGAGATTCAGGCAAGCATTAAATTGTAGTACATCTGTACAGCAGTTGTTTCTTGGTTTTATTCTCAGTTTATTACCTTACACAATTTAGCTACAGGAATATTTATTTGCTTCCAGCAACCACCACGGTCTGTCACCCAATTATCTAAGTAATAGACAACTGTGTTTTATTCTTTCAATTCAAGATTACCCTTTTCATTACTTTATGCAACAGTATATTAGGAAGCTCGTAACTTATATTACAGAGAAAGCTGAAGTGAATATCAAACATCAAATCCATTTAGATGCAAAAAATCTTGTACACCTTATTAAAGTTAATTGGCCTAAGTCAATCACATCTCAGTAAGTCCTTTGAACAGCCTTAAGCAGGACTTCTCTCTCTCTAAAAAAACAGAAGAACTGGTGGCACCTTAGAGAATAAAGTTTGAGCAAAAGCTTTCATGGGCTACAGCCCACTTCATTGGATGCATGCAGTGGAAAATACAGTATTTTCCACTGCATGCATCCGATGAAGAGGGCTGTAGCTCATGAAAACTTGTGCTCAAATAAATTTGTTAGTCTCTAAGGTGCCACAAGTAGTCCTGTTCTTTTTGTGGTTACAGACTAACACGGCTGCTACACTGAAACTTTTCTTTCTCTGACATTCAGTGACTCATTCCTCTAGATGAGAAATGTATTCATCCTTGTTTATATCTTATTTCATTAACAATCTGTGTATTTTCTTACATGGGTCCAAATTATCTTCTAGTATCACTCCATTGACTTTATAGAACTTGGCCCATGGTGGTCTCTCTTGAGGTGACTATAATGCTTTTAGAAGGTGTGCTACAATGGAGGCTAGAGGTCTGATTCAAAGCTCACTGAAATGAATGGGAGTAGTTCCATTTACTTCAATGAGCTCTGAATCAGGCCTCGTAATCCTCTGTTTACTCTCAGGCTAGCATGCAGATACACATCAGCCCTGGCTTGCAGGGGCCACTTCTTAGTGATGGGATAGTTTGGTCTCTATGCACATTGTGATGTTTTGGGGATCCTCCAGACTACTAAGGGGTGATGTCACTGCCTGCCTTGTAACTTTTGGTGCCTTAATACTATAGCTCAGAGCCCTGACATCAGTAGCTAGCCTTCAAGCATAAAGGTCTGACCCTGGCTTCCATCTGCATAGTTACTTTGCAAGGTGATCTGCCCCCACTCCCTCCTAAATAGCTCTTCTAGTCCCAAGTCTCCCCAAATCCATCCTCTGAGTTCTTAGCTACCAGACATTCACACTTCTCCCTTAAGGTTACATTCCACTTGGGGCTGCACACTCCACCTGGATTGGACAACCAACCTGGTTCGGGTGAAAAAAATCAAAGTTTAATAGAGAAATCTCAGATATAGACAACATAGTAAGAGAAAGCAAACACACAAGTTACACAAAAAATAACCCTGAAGATGCAACCTCAGGCTTTACACTACTCTTAGCTAAATTCCCTTCTCTGATACAATTTACATATTGTCTATTACTAGTTTCCCAGCATGCCCTCTGTAAGAATGGATGCAGTGTTTCATGAACAGCACCCTGCTTAGATGCTGACCCTGTGTTTTTGGATAGCCTTCACTTCCAATCCCTTCCATCTTAACGGGGTTTGCGAGGTTGTTTCTTTTTCTCAGACTATGGTAATTCATAGTTATACAGCACAAGGGAGTGTGGGAGCTGCCCCTCCCTGCCTCATTGCTTTCCCACATTGCCTCAGGTGATGCGGTAGTTGCATGCTAGTTACAATTACAATGTTCTATCTGTATATTCATTCATAACCATAACCTGTATACTTATCTACTAAGACCATCAAGTTCACAACACTACATGCTTTCATAAGACCTTGACACTTATACACAATACTGTATGCAACCAGTTGATTTAATTGCTTATATAGTTTGGGATTCAGACCCCCTGTTCGTCCCTGGGGCTGCCGTGACAATCAGAGTCTAACCCATTCAATCCTTAACCTCACAGCTGAAACCAGCAAAGGTACTGGTTATCCCCAAATACATGATGATTTGTGTGATAAAGACCCAAATTTGTTTCAGACAGACCAACCAACCATCAGATGATGGTATGTTGTGGCCAGCATAGCTACTAACTTGGGCTGGGTATGAAATGATGTCCTATAAAGTTTGAAGGGTGAAAAGATTTTTATCACCTTACTTTGCTCAGGTGATTTCTCCTTAACAGAGTTGCAGCAGCCAGAAGATGAGTTGTGCCAAGTCTTAAGCTGGTTTATGACATTAGGTTTTCAAAACTTAAGACCTATTTTTATGATAGAAAATACAATATTAATAAAATGAGGGAAATCAAATCTGACAATGTTAATGTAAAATGGAAATATTCTCCCATTGTCAAACTCTGATCTTTTGAAATATTTATTTTCAGAATGTTGCGAACAGATTGCAGTGACCAGAAGATGGCCAGGAGACAACAACATTAATATTTGTTCTATGTCTTGTACATCGCTGATCTTTACTGGGCAGCCTGTCCAAAAGCATCCATATTTCAGACACTCAAGTATTCCAATCATGAAGTGCAAGTAGAAAGCTCATATAATCCTAAAATGTAATTTCTTTTTTACATGATCTGAAGCAAGGTTTTTAATAACTGCTCAAAAAACTGGATGTCCTATGGAGCTCAAGAAGAATTAAAGTTGGGGGAGAATAGTCATTCAAAATATTTATTCTGTATGTTTGGAGAAAAGAGCAGCTGAACTGACAGTGTTAAGAGATCAAAATTTTGCAAATTCAGAGACTGTTTGTTTTTTAAATGAATGTATTTGGCTACACTGCAAAGGAAAGCATGCTTCCCCTCAGAACTAAACAGACATGCTAGCTCTTCGAGCTTCTTTTCTAAAAAATAGCAGTATGGATGTTGTGGTACACGGGCCTCGGTGTGGGTTATAGCCCCCTGACTGTGGACCAGAGATGCTAAACCCATGAAAGAAAAAGCAAAAATTAGGCTTGTGAGATGTTTGTTGGCTAGTTTTTGGCTTGTAAGCAGGGGCAAAAGGAGGCAGGCAAGGGGCAAAGAGAGTCAGAGGTGCACAGCAGGCCCATCACAGTCCCAGATTGCATGCCAGGGGGATCTAGTCACAGACTGTTGGAGTTATTAGGGATTGGCTTCTTTTGAAATGGGATTAGCTTGATTTTTCGCTTATTGTGAAAATCGGGGTGCTTATTTGCCATGTGAAAGTTGGCAGTTGTGCTGTGGACCAAGGCCCTGGGGGTGGGCAGGCTTGTACTCTATTGGCTAGCCAGTGCTGCTGCCTTTGACACAACATCCATACTGCTGCTTCTTGTGGGCTAGCTTGATCAGCGCTAACATGTCTGTTTAGCCCGACTGGGAGGCATATTCCTAGCTGCAGTACAGACCTACACTTAGAATGTCTAGCTGTAAAGGATCCTGGTTTTATGTATTCTTCCACCAGGTAAGAACTTTCCTTCCTGTGTGTCTTTAATAGTCTAAAGCTTACCAATTCTGCCATGAGGGATAACACAAATTTTCCCATAAATCTGATGTGGCTTCATTGCAGGTGGGCAAAATACATATTGGGCCAGAGCAGGAAGGGGTTAATGGTCCACACTGAAAACAGGGATTGAAATCAATCCCATCTTTCAACCCCTGCTGAGAGTGTCCAGCCTCGAAGAAGGGCTTTCTTGCTGCAGTAAATAATGAGGGAAGTATATAGGTCTGGAGACCTGTTTCAGAGGGAACTGCCCTGACAAAGTTTAGAGGGAACTGCCCAGTCAATAAGAGAAGGGATTTCTCTGGGAAAATGAACAGTCATTCTATAAACTGTTTGACTAGTCAGAGGATGAGAGACTGCCCAGAGTGTTAAGAGAAACCTCAGGATAAACTCTTACAGTGTGGCCAGCTCTCCTGTTTTATCGTTTGGTGGTGTTACACCACAGTCCTTAGGGTCAGTTGACTACAGAAGCTCAGTTTAAAAAACAAACAAACCCCAACCCTGAAGATTCAAGCCCTTGTGATGACAGAAGAGTTTGAACATGGAATTTAGAGGCTCAAAAGAGAATCCCAAACATCTACTTCTTAAAATACATGGTTTTTAAGTTGATCTCAAGTTTTTTTAATACTTGAGTTGGCATGACTGCTCATGGATTTTGCTTCTCGAAGTAGTTCTACACACTTGAATGGAAGAGGCTGACTGTGGCTTCCTGAGTCAAGGCAAGGGCAAATCATGGACTAAGTGATGCAGGGGGAGAGTTGAGGGACTTATCATGTCATGTGTGAGCTATTCTAACTTGTAAATAATAAGTAGTATTTCTCTTTCCTAATCTCACTCTGGAGGTATGTCCATGCTTTTGGCTTGTGGACTCCCACATTTTATTACTTAAAATGATTTGCTGCATTTTTAAACTTTGGAAAGGGGTTTGTTCTGGGTATTAGACTCAATTATCTTTTTACACCTGTGGGCCCCCTCCCCAGAATGGCATGTCTATGGCATTGTACTGCTGCCTCAGCTTTTGGACCCTTGGCTAAAACCCAAAGCTACCGTACGTCCTGTGTTACCATAAGATTCAGCTTATTATTTTTTTTAAGGATGTGGTTAAGCTGCTAATATACTCTTAATCTAACTGGCATCTTTAAAAACAGACTTGTAGGTGGTAAATCATTGTAAAATCCTGTTATTCTTAAACTGTGAAATATGTACGTCAGTCATATTATAACAATGCAGTGTAGCTCGCATCCTTTCCTTTCTTAAAATTAAGTGTTGATCAGCTGGCAAAGTCAGGATGATTTTTTTTAATTTACATTGAAGGCTTAGGTTTGACTGACATTAAACCATTTAAATAACAATTCATTAAGGAATTTTAGGATCAAGGCTAAATTAAGTTGCCTGAGTCCTCTAATCTAGTTCTTTACTTTTAAAATAAACTATTTTAATTTAGTAACTACTCTTCCTTTCTGTAGGGGAAAGCAAATGTTTTCAACACTCTTGAAAGAGAAAGATTTTAAATCAATTTTAATTAGCAGAGCAGGGTGGGAACCGCACTTCGTGTTTCCCAAGGAAAGCCACATAGGCCAGATGTTTTTTCCATTTAGAAATGGATCTAAAACAAATTTTGAAAAGTCTCAAAAAAATCAATTGCAAAAATTTGTTTTTGGTTGATTAAAATATTGTTCCAATTTAGAGACTTTATTATATAAAATAAAAAATTGAAATGGGAAATCAAAATGTTCCATTCCAAAAAAGGTTGAAACTGAATGTTTTAACCTCAACAAAAGGCTTTTTGAAGTGTTTTTCCTCAAACTTTTGTCAAATGACATGTATATGCCAAACATTTTGCTTTTGACAAATTGGGATTTTCTGATGGGAAAAACATTTCAGTGGAAAGTTTCAGACCACCTCTAATAAACTTAGTGATAGTGATCTTATGCCTCTAGCACCTTTTATCCTAAAGTATTTTACAATCAAATTGTGCACATTTTCACAATTTGATTCTTTGATAGAAGTGTTGCTGTGATTACATTCTGTACACAATTCTCTTCCCTCCCTGCATGCCCCCCCAACCCAAACTTCAATAGGACTGGAAGAGAAGAATTCAGTAACCAAACTGTTTAGTGTGTATAATGGCTATCATTGTAGCAGTTACCAGGTACCGGGCTGGGAAACTCCAGCTGGGGTCCATAACAGACTCTCAGCCTTAGTGGATCCAGCACGGGATAGGGAAGGGGACACAACAGACAGTGACTAATGGCTTGCATACTTCCTCCAGATGGAGGAAGCTCATCGTGAGTCCCTGAAGTCCACAGACGTTCATATAATGGATGAGCCTCTACTGGTGTTGTGCTCCCATCTTGCCTGACACCAAGAATTAAACTGAGGGTCTTGAGAGCTAAAACCATGAGCCTCTAGAGTCCAGCTCTCTCGATCAAGAGCTGTAATAGGCACACATCCTCTGTGGAGAGGGTGCAGAGAGGGAGGTTGTCAAATTAGAGAGACTGGATGTGGTGCCAAAGCAACTACACACCAGTTGAGAACTGGCATACCACAGATGCTCTCCTACTTGCCCTCAAACCCTTTAACATGCTCCAAACAAAGGGTGAGCAAGGGCAGTTAGTGTGGAGCCGATGATTCTTTATGCCAGCTGAGCATTCCCCTTCACTAGGGTAATGCTTGACTAAGCTGTTATGGCCAAATTCTTCCAGTGCCTGAATGGTGCAAAGTGTCTGCAAGCCAGAGAGTATCTGGTCACAGTATTTTTCACTTTCCACCCTATAATGAGGAGAGGTATGTAGGATATAATCACAGTTTGAGAGTTTACTGGTGGTCAGTAAAGAGCCCCTGGCAAGCCTAGTATTCTGATCACATTTAATCTGGACTTGTCCTATCTGAATGACAGCATGCCTAGCAGCACAGTTTTTCCTAATGCTATCCTGGGAGACTGATTCAGTATGGGTATGTCTACACTACAGGATTATTCTGATTTTACATAAACCGGTTTTGTAAAACAGATTGTATAAAGTCGAATGCACGCGGCCACACAAAGCACAATAATTCGGTGGTGTACGTCCATGTACCGAGGCTAGCGTCGATTTCTGGAGCGTGGGTAGCTAGCCTGTAGCTATCCCATACTTCCTGCAGTCGCCCCCGCCCATTGGAATTCTGGGTTGAGATCCCAATGCATGATGGTGCAAAAACAGTGTCGCGGGTGATTCTGGGTAAATGTCATCACTCATTCCTTCCTCCGTGAAAGCAACGGCAGACAATCATTTTGCGCCCTTTTCCCCTGGATTGCACTGG
>NC_133778.1:47376594-47407783 GCF_003597395.2 Chelonoidis abingdonii | reverse complement strand
CTAACCCTAATCAGATATGGTAATACCGATTTCAGCGCTACTCCTCTCGTCGGGGAGGAGTACAGAAACCGGTTTAAAGAGCCCTTTATAGCGATATAAAGGGCCTCGTTGTGTGGACGGGTGCAGCATTAAATCGGTTTAATGTTGCTAAAATCAGTATAAACGGGTAGTGTAGACCAGGCCCATGACTCAGCTAGAAAAGACTTCTAATAAAGAGCCAGAAACACTTCCTGCACAACCTGAACATTTATATATGGAGATTTTCCATCAAAGGACAGAAGCTGCTTACTCTATAAGAGCTGACACTTGCAGGATAAAGTGTATGGTTACAGCCTAGTGTAGCCTTGGGAACAGAAAACTTAGGTCAAAAGGACTCTTATAAGTATACATAAGAATATGTCATTGAATGACAGTGATCATTGTATCAAGTGCAGCTCCTGTGTTTCACAGTAGATTATATTCAGAGTGTGGACCTTATAGAAAGTCATACTATCATTGTAAATCAACTATATATTTTTAAAGTAATGTGTATTCCTTTTACTCCCCCTTTCTAACTGCTCCCTAAAGTAACTCCATGCTAGAATAAATGCCAACAGGTAAGATGGCTAGCAGAAAATGTAGTACAATGGCATTATTGTATATATGGTATGTATCCTGTTCAAGGAGGACTTGAAGGAATGAACATTTAAAATCTGCAATTTAAGATTGCATCTGTAATACAAAGACATGTTACTGAAGTCCATTTAGATCAGAATTTAAAAGATGAGTATAATTTTAAAAAACTTTTTATTTAGGTTTAGGTGCAGTAAGATATGATGGGATTTTCTTACTGCTCCTCTGATACTACTTATTACTGTTATCTTCATTTGTGCTTCTACAAGGTCAACTTCTCTATCACCACTTCCTGCAGTGTCTTCCAAATGAAACCAGGTCTGCCACAAGCCAGGATGCTTAAGGTTAAGTAGCATGCCCTATCTGTCTCCTACTGGCTGCTCATGATTTTGCATCGGTCACAGAACTAGTTCTTGGTATTCATCAAGTATTTCACTGTGTAGTCAGACTCAGTACTTCTCACAGAAGTATGTCCCTCTCCAATAGTTATTCTATTAAAGCTATTTCAAACTGCAGTGCTTCAGGGCACCTACACTATATTTTTCCACACCAAAACCATGATTGAGAATACAAACAGGTTTAACATCTCCTGATCACATTTTGGGGGGTGATTAACTTTTTTCCCCCGTTCAAGGCAAAGCATTTCTCTAAAACACTGTTTAGTGCTCTAGAGGTCCCTTGTATTTCCTGCTTTCAGTTAGATAGATGGACTTATTGCTTATAGTTTAGATAACTAGTATATACACACACACCTTAAGTAGGATCCCCAAGTGAAAATTGTCTATATGTAAGTGGTATCCAAAATCATGTTGTCTTTAACACAAGCAAAAGGGAGGAGGACATTCAAAAGGGTCATTTGGATCCATGAGACAGGACTTCCAGAGTACCTTGATGGGCTTTTGATGAGCTCTGTGTGTATATAGTTTCACCCCAAACCTGTTATCCTCTAAAGGAATATTGTACCTAGTTCTGCACAAGTTTCCCTTTTAAAAGCCATTAGGCATATACTGAACTGTTCTCTTCATCTCAACTTTTACCTCACTGTGATTGGTAATGGGGCAGTCTGAAACACCTGTCATACTCTGGATAGTCTCCTATTGAGTAATCTCAGAATTTAAAATCAATAGCACTATTCGTAATCACAACATACGGAAACCAAAAGAGTAATCTAATGACTAGGAAGGATTGACAAACAGTAAAGCGCTTGTTAAACTGAACAATTACCACAAGGAAGAGGCTCCATGCTTTCTCTTGCAAATCTGGGGGGACCAATTACATGCTCTGGAATGTGTTCCCAGCCTATTCCCATGCTGTATTAGGTTCTCAACACGTTAAAGTTTCAACGAGGCAACCGGGTTGAAAACAAATCGCCACCTAGGTATGAAAGAAAAACATGTATGGGTATAAGATTTATAGCATCTACTCTGGCACCTGATACTTCACTAAAGGGGAAACCATTGGAAGCAGTTCCAGTAATAAAGTGATATAAACTGTATAGTTCTAATCTTCTTCTTAAATCCTCTATCAGACCTTGGGCTACGTTCTGAAAACTGCATAATAGGTATCTAATTACCAATATTCATTACAGCTAGCAGGTGGCCAGAAGTAATTTATTTGTATCTTTAAAAAGAAACTCTGCCAACAGCTAGTCTTTGTAATCACATGCTCATATCAGTGTTACCGCTGTTCTCCATCTCCTATACTCTCCATTTATTATCTTTCATTACTATAAGCTCTTTGGCACAGAGATGATCTCTAGCTGTGTGACTGTACAACACATAGCAACAGTGCCCCACTCCTAAGTGGGGTCTCTAGAGCTAAAAGAAAACAATTTTATCAGCAGGATTTGGGGATTCCCACACACACTTCCAGAATTATCAGCCACCCAAAAAACAAACCACCACTGAGTGACAGCAGATGACAAGGCCTAAAAGAGTCTCAGCACCTATCTGGGAGATGATGATTAGAGAAGGTTTCTAACCATTAGAGAAGTGAAGTTCTGGAACAACCTTCCAAGGGGAGTAGTGGGGGCAAAAGACATATCTGGCTTTAAGAATAAGCTTGATAAGTTCATGGAGGGCATGGTATGATGGGATAGCCTAATTGTGGCAATTAATCAAAGATCAATTGCCAAATTATCAGCAGGTAAGTATGCCCAGTGGTCTGTGATGGGATGTTAGATGGGATGGGATCTGAGTTACAACAGAGAATTCTCTCCTGGGTGCTGGCTGCTGAGTCTTGCCTACATGCTCAGGGTTAACGGATCGCCATATTTTTTGGGGCGGGAAGGAAGTTTTCCTCCAAGGCTATGATGGCAGGGCAGAGGCCCTGGAGGTTTTTCGCCTTCCTCTGCAGCATGGGGCATGGGTCACTTGCTGAAGGATTCTCTGCAGCTTGAGGTCTTCAAACCACAATTTGAAGACTTCAATAACTCAGACATAGTTATGGGTTTGTTATAGAAGTGGATGGGTGAGATTGTATGGCCTGCATTGTGCAGGAGGTCAGACTAGATGATCGTAATGGTCCCTTCTGACCTTAAAGTCTATATAAAAGAATATGCTAACCTCTAGCTGTTCATGCTTCCTATCTAGTCTAAGAACCAACTGCAGTGTAGTTTAACTATCTCTCTGGGTAGGTTCCAAACCTCCTATTACACTATTAAAATCTACTTTACATCTAGATCATTCAGTACTTGTTTCCCCATGATATTTGGGCTGGGGTAATTCCCTTCCTCTGCATCACAGAATCGTCAAATCGATAACCACAGACACAGGCTAAATTTGTTCTCAATCTAACCAATAATTATTTAACTTAGAGTAATCAATCCACTTTTTCTCCATGGTGATGTTCTTAAAAAACAAAGGAGCCTTGTTTCTGTTATGATTTCCACACTTAGGACACTGCTTGAATGGAAATATCTATGATTTAAGCTAGTCCCATAGCCATGAATATTGTGTGCATGTGATACTGCTTCTTTCAATTCCTACCCCATGAGTTCATGTTGAAAAAAGTTCCCCAAACCAAAGTCAGACATTTTAGATGAGCACAGCTACATGGCAGCAAACTGGTTAAGTGAGGTCACAGAAAAACAAATGAGTTTTCAGAATTCTCTTAAAGCAATTGAGTCTGCAGGCTCAGTTACTATGTAAACTCTATGCTTCGTAAGTCATTTAAAGACTTAGTACAAGTGGCTTGTGGTTTAATCTTTTAATTCCATTGCTCCATAAGTTTCGTTGGTGGTTCATTGAGCAAGGAATTTAGACAAAATATTTGGGGCCCTTTTTTGCTAAAAAGGTTTAGGCATGGAAAAAATGTGCAGCGCAACAGTGCCTGGAAGGGACTATGAACTAATCTCCAAATTTACTTGATAGAAAAATTATAAACACACTAGGATCCCTGAATTAAGACTGCACATTTACAAAGTAACATGCTTGCCCTGTGAGTACCCCCCTTATCAGAGAACCTCTGTGGAATGTATTCAGGCATTTTTAACTAAACACACCAGTTTGTGCCACTGAGTCAAGAAAGTGAGGGATGGAGGAAGGCACATTCACATTTCTGAAGAATGTATATTAATACTGCATAGGATTGTCTGTATGTTGAGAGTTTAAGAAAAACTACAAACTACCAAAAATCTTTACACATGAATCTGGAGCTAGCCAGTACCACTTCTGAGGATGTGTTAAATGAATGATCTTCAGAAATTATCCCAGAATCAAGTAACTCAGTAGGGGTTAAAGAATTTAGTGTGCTTTGTAAATTCTACTTATGATTTTAACTTTGATTATAAATAAATCAAGAACTGAAGTAAATCTGTGTTAACCTAATGAAGCTGGGCTGGGCTAATTCCCTGCAGTCCAGATTATACATACCAGATAACTCTTGCTGGTTGGGATGGAGGGGAGGAAATATAGCACATGGGCTTCCTTCCCGCTTTATCTTTGGGAAACAAACATATGGGCATTATTTGCCCATAGTAGTAGGTAAGCCACAGGCTTACAAGCAGGAAATTGATGAATTCTGCTTGTTACGTGACTCTTGAAATATACATTTAAGAGGTTTGTATATTGTTTTTCAGACTACAGCTCTGATTTACCTATATTTTGGTTGCAAGCGCCAGCACTTGTACATATTTTAGATTTGTAAGCTTGACTCGGAGGATTAATACTCAGTATCTGAGGCCACAACTGTTTCTCATGCCAAGAGTCCTTACTCAAGCAGATAGTGCTATTAACAGCAATGGAACCACTCCTGTAAATGTAGACCACTTGAAATCAGAAATGGTTGCATGATTAGACCCATAATGTCTTCAAGTATGTGAATACATTCTGTAGTCACTAACTAAGCTTTCCAATATCACTGATCTGGGTAGGTATTACTCAATTTACCCATCAGTGAAAATGGGTGTAAGTCAGAAATTAAGGCTGAATTTTTCAAAGGAATCTAGGGGATTTAGGCATCCAACTTCTAGTGAATTTCAGTGCCTAGATCCCTTAGCGCATGTCTGCACTGCAAAAAGAGACCTGTGGCTTTTAGTCTCAGAGCCCAAATAAAGTGAATTGGGCTTGTGAGGCTCATGCTATGAGGTGGGGGTTCAGAGCCCAGGCTCCAAAACCCAGTGGGGGTAGGTGGGTCTCAGAGTGTGGGCGCCAGCCCAAGCCCAAACATCTGCACTCCTATTTTCATCCTTGTAGCATGAGCCCAATTCAGTTGAAGTCAGTCCCAGACACTGAGACTTACTGCCATGGGTGTTTTTTTTGCTGTGTAAACTCCTTCGGCTGAGGTTTTCACAGGAGTGAAGTAACTTGCTCAAAGTGACAGAGCCAGTAGCACGAGCCCAATTCAGTTGACCCAGACACTGAGACTTGCTGCCAGGGGTGTTTTTTTTGCTGTGTAAACTCCTTTGGCTGAGATTTTCACAGGAGTGAAGTAAGTTGCTCAAAGGCTACGTCTACACTACAGAATAAATTCGAATTAGCTTAAACCAATTTTATAAAACAGATATTATAAAGTCGATTGTGCGCGTCCACACTAGGCACATTAATTCGGTGGTGTGCGTCCATGGTCCAAGGCTAGCGTCGATTTCTGGAGCGGTGCACTGTGGGTAGCTACTGTAAAATAATGAGGCCAATAACGTCGATTTGCGTCCACACTAACTCTAATCCGATATAGTAATATCGATTTTAGCGTTACTCCTCTCGTTTTGTAGGAGTACAGAAATCGATTTAAAGAGCCCTTTAATTCGATATAAAGAGCAGTGTAGTGTGGACGGGTGCAGCGTTAAATCGATTTAACACTGTTAAAATCGGTTTAACAGCGTAGTGTAGACCAGGCCAAAGTGACAGAGCCAGTAACAGAATTCACAAGCCCTGGTTAGGGTTGTTTGAAATAGTTGTAAGGAACAACTTTTCAAAGTTCAAGGTTTTTCATATTTCAGCATGCACTTGAAAAATGAGCCTATTTTCATTCACTAGTTTTGCAATGGATCACAATTTAAAAGCAACAACAACTTTTCCATATTCCAGGCCAGTTATCAAAATCAATCCACTTTTCAAACCCAGGCTTTCACAATGAAAATGTGAAACTTTAATTTTTGACATGAAAATAATTGTCATAATTGTGACTAAAGCAAAATTGGAGAGTTGCAAAATAATGTATGATGAAAACACAATAACTGGTGTGAAATTTCACAAAACAAATCCTATTTAACATGCCTTTGTTTTAATCATTAGACACGATCTTTCTGGTCCATCCTGGGGAATAGGCTCTCTCTTAGGCCAGTAACCTGCCCACTTTGCAATGAGGACATAGGCTAAATCACTCAAGTGGTGATAGTCATCCATCGTTGTCCCACAATTCCCCCAGGTATTCAGAAGGACAAAGTTCTCTCACAATTTAATGGGAAAGAATCATAGAGCAGCTCAGTTTACTGCAGTGCAGAGAACCATGAGATAAACCCCTAGAAGTTCTAGTGACACATGTGGGAAAGTTCAGCACCAGTGTGAAGCCAGTACTTCTGGTATTGGGTTTCAAAAATGAAGCTGCATTGAGAGAAGCTTCAGACATAGGTGACAGGGTAAGGTGCTGATGACTGGAACTGAAGGAACTGTGCATTTTAGCACAGCTGGACTTGGTAGCGCCTGGCATACTAGTCTCATTCAGTTGTAATTATTTCCCCCGTAGTCTCTCAGCATCAACCTCATCTCCACTGTTGGAGCTAGACTAAGATTTTTTTCCCTTCATTATAACTTGTTTAAGCTGATTAAGTTTGAAAGTTCATCTCCAGCTTTTGATATAAGTATTATCCTAGAAATGTAAACTTCACCACAGCTCTGTGTGTGTATATAACAACTCTCAGCTTCAGAGTTCTGTGAAAAACTATCACCCTGTGCCTTGAAAATTCAGAATGTTCAAGGTCCCTCCAGGCATTATTTCCCATCTGATCAGTATTTATTTTTGACCCCAGGGGCCATTGTATGAAAAGCTTCAAAAGATGTGGGATTCACTTTAGTACAAACATTGTCTGTAACCTCAGTTTTATTATTTGTATTGGTTTGTAGCGAACTTACAAAATAAGTGACAAATCCAGGCTTGGGCAAGGCTAAGGTAAATTTAAGGCTACAGTAAGGGAGATTTGATTGAGATATTGTCCTGAATTTCATCTCCTCACACCGATAAGATTGTTTTCACCCTCTTTCCTCACAGGTGACTATTAATTATTAATAACCAAACTCACTGGAGAAGAAAAAATATTGGAAAGGAGGCAAAGGGCTTTCATAAATCAGCACCATTTGAGGAGTCAGAAAATTTGACACACTGAATTTTTCCCAGACCTTATTCCCAAGAGGCCTGCAGTATTAGAGATGGGAAAGGTACATTTTTTTCAGCTCACCTTCCTCCAAATGTCCCTGCTGCACTCCTACATGTTTACTGAGAAGCATGTTGTTTTTCTATTCTCCTCACTGTTTACTTCTGGCTGCAAATACTCTTTCCTACCTTAGATATTTCTCAAATGCCTATAGTATCTTGGTTTGACATGAAGGCCTTAACAGCTCCTTTACATACTTTTTTTTATTTTAACTTTCTTTTCCATTAATCTCTTCTCTGACCACCATATTCCATTCCTGCCAAAACATGGCTTCTATATCATCTCACCATATCACTTCCTCCTAGTCTTTCTTCACTGGCTCTCCTTCTTCATCACCTAAAATACAAGTTTCCCTCCTTCCATCAAGACTCCATACACTCTACCCTGGCACACATCTCAGACCTAACACATTTTGCGCCCCACTCTCTCTGTCCTGCCAACAATGCCAGCCTTGATTCCTCCTCTCCCCATGGATTTTTCCCATGCTGCTTCTATAGATGGAATAATCTCCTTATCCCAGGATGACAAACCGCAAGCCTTCTGTCATTCAAAACCCACTTTTTCCATGATGACCTCTCAAAATTAAAAGTTTAAATATCTCTTGTAAGCATGCAGAGTCACCCCTGCAGCACCTCCTACTGGTCTCTGTTGGGAATTAGCTCATCCAGCTTCCTAAGTGCCCTCTGCAGGTCAGTGATCTGTCTTACCACTAGCCCCCATGTCCCTCCCAGGACCCCAGTGCCCCTTTCTCTGGGGTGCTGCCCATCTGGCAATAACCTCTCAGTCTTGGGATCTCCCCACCCTGGGGAGCCCCAACCCCCTATTCCCACCTTGCCTCAATGGGAGGCTACTGCCAGTCACCAACTAGCCCCCATTCACTGGGGCAGACTGCAGGGTAAAAGCCACTCATCAGTGGCAAGGTTGGGTTTGGATCTGCTGCCTCTGTCTAGCCTTGGGCTGTCCCCTACAATCCCAGTACCTGTTTGGCCTATACTAGGCTGCAGCCTAGGGGGTTTCCAGGCCAGAGCTTCCCAGCTCCCTTTGGCCTTCACCCAGCCCAGCCCTCACTACCTTGTCTCTAGCTCCCTGCAGCCAGGCCCATCTCCCTCTACAGCTAGAGAGAGACTGCGTGCCTTTACTCCTGGCTCAAGTCTTTATAGAGCCAGCTGGGCCATGACTGGAGTGTGGTCACAGCTGTGCCTGCTTCCCCCAATCAGCATTGCTGCTTTTCTCCTCCCACAGCCCTCCTCCAGGGCTGTTTTAAACCCCTCAGGGCAGGAGTGGGTAATCACCCCTAAATTATCCCCATGTCTGGTTTCCCAATATGCCTTGTCTTCTATGTGTGTTGCTCATCCTTTTTGGATCAAGTACCAAGAACACAACCATGGGCAATGCAGACCCCATGATCCTTTGATGCTGTAGACGCAGCAAAGAGAGGTTTGAACAGTGGCCTAGATACAGCTGGTGATGGCCATATAAGAACTTCCTCAGCATTGCTGAGTACCACACTAGATTTAATTTGTGTGCTATAGTCTACTTGTCCCCTTGGCCATTAGACAATATGCCTTACTGGAGTTCTTCAAAAATGTGCTAACGTGTTTATACTTTAGTTTGTGTGATTATATACAGATAATCCATGAAATATAGCAGAGTTCTACTTTCTCTGAGGCAAATGAGTTGGTCAGCTATTTTTTAGGCAAATGTATTGTTTTTAAAACAAACAAACAATCATATTGATGCAATAGACAGTTACAGTTCCCAGAGAGCCATTATGGTTAGTTTAAACATTAATTTCATTTTTTAAAACGTGCATTTAGTATAGTCAGGATCTTGAGAATCTGCTCTGATAATGGAGTTCATTAACACAGGGGAATTACATAACTTAAGGAATTCCTATCATCACTGATGAGGAGAGGGGTAGTTGCTTGCTTAATCCCCAGTACAGCAGTGGGGAAACAAGACTCCTGTAATGTATTGCAATCCCTAGGCATAAGGAGATGGATGATAGAACTGGCCTCAGCTCTTAATGTTCAAGTTTGTTGTCTAAATTGAAACTTATACATGATTTGCATTTTGTGGTTAATTTTAATAATTTATATTCATATAGCACTGCATTTTTTATTGAAATAGATTTTGACTGTACATATAGTGATTCTTCTTCCAATGAGAGATCCTTCACTTGAATATAAGCATTTACTATTTCACAAACTGCAGCAAGTCTGTTCTTGCCCCCAATCAGGCAAAACTGTTGACTAAGGAGTATAGCTGGCTTGGAATTGGAATTTCTGTTCCACAGGAAGTTCTGACATTTATTAAAAAAATGTTCCAACTTGGAATGAAGAGACAAAATTTTAATATTTCCCATGAAATTAAATGTAATTTTTTGGGGGGGGAAACAAATATTTTGTTTTGATACTATCATTTAGTCCTTTACATTCCATTATCAAAAGAATATTAAAACAGAATATGAAAGTCAAAACAAAATGAATCAAAATCACATTCAATACAAAACACTGACATTGTCTAAATAAAATGTTTTGATTTTTCTCATCAAAAAATTTCATGGAAATCACATTCCTGTGAAGTGTTTCAATTTCAACAAAATTGCATTTCTGAATGGAAGACTGTTCCATCAAATATATGTTGACCAGCTCTAAAAGGAGGAAGCAAAGTGTACAGGATCATGGTTGGTATGTGAAACTCCTGGTCTTTGATAACCATGAGCTGTAGTTCTTTTCCTGTGACAATTTGCTACTATTATCAGGTTAATATCACATATTTAGGACGAAATCCTGCAGTCATTTCTCAAATACTCAGACTCTTGGGTTCTCCTTGCTCAGCAGATTGTTTGTAATCTAGACCATGAGAACAAAGCATTGAAAAGTTACTCCCTGCAAAGAGAAGCAGTTTCGAGAGAAGATGGCTGTAAGCTCCTGATAAGCAGACTGTCTCTAGGGAAGGTTAAACAGTGATTTGCCCATCTGTGGCCAAAGTGCTGAGTGGCAGCAGTAATGAGCTTTTTTGTTGCCTGCGATGATTCAAAGATGTTGTGTATTGGCAGTTTTGGCTCGGAATTATACTTCTCGAGCTAAATGGGTCCCTGCCATAATCATCACTCAAACAGGACCTGTTTCCTATACAGTCCTGACTGCAGAGAATCTTACCTGGCAGCGACATGTAGATCAGCTGTTGCCAGGTCATGCCAGTCCTCAGGACCCATCTGCAGTTGAGTGGTCTGACTTTACGTCTTCTGGTGAGACACCGAATCACGAATCACCTGTTCCTGACTGTTCTCCTCCATTACTGCCGGCGGCTGAGATACCCCTTTGCCCAACAAGAGCTGATACCACCTCCTCACCTGTTTGTGCTGCAGACCCTAAGCCATAGTACTTTCGGGTGCAACAACACCAGAAGTTCGCCGTAATCCACCTAGAGTCAGAAGGCCTCCTCATCGGCTGGATCTTTAGCTAGGGCGAACCCACAGTTATGGGACAAAATAATCCCCAGGGTTTTAGCCGGGAATGGAGGCAGTCTACCTTCCTTCTCTAGTCTAGTGTGTGTTTTATTTAAGGGATGTTCTTATTGGGGGAGGGGGGAGGAGGAACATGTTGTGTATTTGGTTGTCATGGTTTTTGTTCCTGTGGCGACTGAGTTAGATTATTAGGGGATAGCCCAGCCAGCTTCGGCCGGGTTAGATTATTAGGGGATAGCCCAGCCAGCTTTGGCCGGTTAGGTGAGCTCTGTGTCTGTAAATAAACGGTAGTTTTGTTAACTGTCTGCTGTCTGGCCTCAACTGATTTCTTCCTAAACCGGCTGCCCCCAAGGATATAATAAAAGAGTAGAAGCTTTATGGAAGGCAGGGAAGTGGTGAAAAACAAATACGGCACTTCTAAAATAAAATCATGGAAATGGGGGCATTTAATGAGAAAATTAAAATCTGTTATAAAGGGAAAAGAAAAGTATTAAAGCCAGAGAGTAGCAGAGCTTGGGATGGTGGCTCACGGGCTTGTGGTTAGTGTAGCTTTCAGAGAGTATGCTGATTTTTCAAAGTTAACCAGTGAAAGTTTGAATGTAACTGAATTTGAGTTACTGCAACCATCCAGATTCACAAGAGGTCTCATTAAAACAACATAGCAAAATTGATCCTAATTTCCATTTTCTAACAACTCTTTTAAACTGTTTAAAATTTCCACTCAGTTCTATTAATTTAAAAAACAACAAACAAACAAACCACTTTCTTTTGATTTATAAATATGATGAAGGGACCCAGCCCATCCTCTGGGTGCTATCACATACTTTTCACGTTAAAAGGGATCCTCTAATCCCATAAACAAATACATCCAGCTCTAATACGGGGCATCTTACCAACAGCCTGTAATTACATTGGGCTGCTTACTGACTTTTGTACTTTGATCACTAAAGCCATTAGTTGAAAATATAAATGTCCTATTTTAAAAAATAAAACATTGAATTCACCTTCAAAGATGCTGTTGGTGGTCCTAGGACAGCGAAGGCCTGAAACAGCCGCTGCAGGAGATTACTATAGGAAAATGCTGTTATCTCCACCATTCATGTGACAGTCTTGGAACACTTGCAAGCTGCCACTGTAGCCAATGGCAGGAAAGCTAAGTTCTTGCTACAAGAAACAGAAGGTCACCAAGTCCTACAAAACCTGGGGCAATCGAGCAAGTTCCTGCTAGGACGTGTTGATGGAATCATGGTCGCTATGGTCTTTTTAGACTATTTTAGGAGGTTTCTGAAAGGAAAGCTGGGCACACACATAGTTCTTTAGTACAAAATGAAGGGAAGGACATTGCCCAGAGCTACCTCACACTTTCTTTGCTGGTCATAAGTATTAGATGCACAGCTTGAATCACAGTATCCTGCTCACACATTCATGGTGGTCCATTAACCCCATCTCCTGTTAATCATTCTAATGCTTCCTGTCTTCATTTTCATGTTGCTTAGCCTTATCATTAAGACTTAAGGAAACCTCCCCTACCGTGTATTGCAGCCAGCTATCCATGTCAGCTTAATTCTTTATTATATGGTACATATTTTCTGCTCACATCACAGTATGTTAACATAATTATAAGAGTCTGTATATCCTGAGGTGGACAACATCTGCATGTGGTGCATTGTCACTTTTTGGCAGCATATTCTTGCTTCTCTGTGCATAATTCTCACCAGTTCAATTTTCAGCCTGCTTTTTAATTGTATCTCATTAAAGGATTTCACCTTTCTTTATAATACTGAAGTAGATCTTTAGCTGGTGTAAACTGCTGTAGCACCATTGACCTCAATGGAGCTTCATCAGTTTGCACCAGCTAAGCATGTTTTTTTGAAGAACTAAAAAAGATGTGTATGTGTGTGTGTGCGCGCGCTGAACAAGTAAGATTTATTAATATGTGTGTGTCTTATTTTGCCCTAAAACATATTATAAACTAGGGCTGTCAAGCAAGTTAAAAAATTAATCATGTGATTAATTGCACTGTTAAACAATAGAAAACCATTTATTTTAAATATGTTGGGATGTTTACTACATTTTCAAATATATTAATTTCAATTACAAAACTGATTACAAAGTGTACAGTGCTCACTTTGTTTTTTATTACAAATATTTGCACTGTAAAAATATATACATTTTTCAATTCGCCTCATACAAATACCGTAGTGAAATCTCTTTATCATGAAAGTTGAACTTACAAATGTAGAATTATTTACAAAAAAACTGCATTCAAAAATAAAACAGTGTAAAAGCCTACAAGTCCACTCAGTCCTACCTCTTGGTCAGCCAATCACTCAGACAAACACTTTTGGTTACAATGTGCAGGAGATAATGCTGCTTGCTTCTTGTTTACAATGTTACCTGAAAGTGAGAACAGGCATTTGCATGGCACTGTTGTAGCAGGCGTTGCAAGATATTTATGTCCCAGATGTGCTAAAGATTCATACGTCCCTGCCCGCTTCAACCACCACTCCAGAGGACATGCTTCCATGCTGATGATGGGTTCTGCTTGATAACAATCCAAAGCAGCGTGGACTGACGCATGTTCATTTTCATCATCTGAATCAGATGCCACCAGCAGAAGGTTGATTTTCTTTTTTGGTGGTTTGGGTTCTTTAGTTACTGCATCAGAGAGTTGCTCTTTTAAGACTCTAAAAGCATGCTTCACGGCTCGTCCCTCTCAGATTTTGGAAGGCACTTAGATTCTTAAATCCTGGGTTGAGTGCTGTAGCTATTTTTAGAAATCTCACATTGGTACCTTCTTTGCATTTTGTTAAATCTGCTGTGAAAGTGTTCTTAAAACGAATATGTGCTGGGTCATCATCTGAAACTGCTATAACATGAAATATATGCAGAATGTGGGTAAAACAGAGCAGGAGACATACAGTTCTCCCCCCAAGGAGTACAGTCACAAAGTTAATTGACACATTATTTTTTTTAACAAGCATTATCAGACCCTCTGGACTGGTGGCCAAAGCATATCTGGCATTAAATACTTTGCAATGTCGGCTACAAAAGTGCCATGCGAATGCCTGTTCTCACTTTCAGGTGACATTGTAAATAGGAAGCAGACAGCAGTATCTCTTATCAATGTAAATAAACTTGTTTGTCTTAGCAATTGGCAGAATAAGAAGTAGGACTGAGTAGACTTGTAGGCTCTAAAGTTTTACACTGTTTTGTTTTTGAGTGTAGTTATGTAACCAAAAAAGAATCTGCATTTGTAAGTTACACTTTCACAATAAAGAAATTGCACTATAGTACTTGTATGAGGTGAATTGAAAAATACTATTTCTTTTGTTTATCATTTTTACAGTAAATATATTTGTAATAAAAAATAATAATATAAAGTGAGCACTGTGCTTTTTGTATTCTCTGTTGTAATTGAAATCAATATTAAAAATGTAGACAAACATCCAAAATATTTAATAAATTTTACTTGGTATTCTATTCTTATAAGTGCGATTAATCAAGATTAATTTTTTAAATCACAATTACTTTTTTGAGTTAATTGCATGAGGTAACTGCTATTCATTGACAGCCCTGTTACAAACGTCTCTTCTGGACTGGCAGACAATTAACCATTCATAAGCATTTTAATCAGGAAAAAATGTTATTTGCAACCATGCGTAAAGGTAAACACAAAGCATATAACAGTGTTACTAATGAGGCCATAATAATTTTATCTCTCAGCTTATGTTGGATAGTGATATATCAGAGATTTCTTCTTTTAGCTTCAGACTAATAGCAGCAAAAATGAGAATAGGCTTATTAAATATACACCAAAATGACTGAAGCTCACCACTTTTGCAGGGTTGAAAACTGGTTGGAGAGAAGGATAGTGGACTCTAAAGTTCGTTCACACACTTAAGTATTATCCCTTGGAACGGCCACTTTTTTATTTTAAGAAAACGCACATTTAAACATAGGGTTTAAAAACTGATTTTTACACCTTAGGCTATATCTATGCTGCAATTAGACACCTGTGGCTGGCAGCTGACTCAAGCTCTCGGGGTTCAGGCTAAGGGGCTGTTTAACTGAGGTGTAGATGTTGAGCTTGGGCTGCAGCCCAAGCTCTGGGAGCCTCCCACCTAGATTTCAACCCAAGCCTGAATGTCTACACTCAATTAAACAGCTTCATGAGCCCCAGACCCATGAATCCTAGTCAGCTGGTGGATGTCTAACTGTAGACATACCTTGAGAGAGCGATACTATTACCTATTGACACTGAAAGAAAAAATTAAATACCGAGAATTGGAAACACTAAACACATCCCATGGAGATTGGTTCAGTTTTATTAATCTCTTTAGACTGTAAAGGATACATTGCGAGAGCGATCTACTAGGGAAATAGCTGGTTTGGTGGAAAGGACTACAAATGATCTCAAAGCTATGGTCAGAGCTAAAATATAATAATGGAAACAATTCTGTAAATCCTTGAAGGATCTATGATGCAGATATAAGCAGACAGATACTACAGTGTTTGATACTTGAGAAAATCCTTCAGTAGAAAGATACAGTCCCTGGCTGAAGTTGTTGAAGTTTTGTTTACAGCCAAAAGAAGTTCATTCATTGTGGGAGTGGGGAAGAGAAAATCTCCCTGGTTTTCCTTTCCTTCCCCCTTCCCTCCCACTGCAGGTCATTATTTAGATCAGATTAATTCATTCATTCATTCAGAGCTATCAGAACTTTAAACTGATTCATTAATTTTCTCCATGTAAGAATACTAACAACTCAATTTAGCAAGTACTTTAACATCAACCATAAGTAACTGTTACTCGTCTGCCTTTTAGTTAAAAGTTTTGTAATTTGAACAAGATACCAAGAGAATTCTGTAGGACCACATTGTTCAAGTCAGATATAATGGAGGGAGAGAGGGGAAAAAATTTCCATGCATATGAAACAATTCATTCAGTTAACGTGAATAAACCAAACCCTTTTCCCTCGGAGCGTTTTAGTACAGAGCATTGAAAGAAACATAGAAGACAATCCTGAAAACACAGGCCTATAGTCCGAGCCAACTCAAGTCAATGAAAATCCTACTATTGACTTTAGTGGGTATAGGATAAGATCCTTATAGGCAATGGTGAGCTGGAGCCGGTTCGCACCGGTTCACGTGAACTGATTGTTAAATTTTGAAGTGGTTTTAGAACCGGTTGTTAACCCGCTTCCCTGTGAGGAGGGGGGGCTGCGGCTTTGATGGACTCCGGCTGGGAAGTGTGTAATTTCTTCTCTGGACGCTGGGGGTACTGAGCTGCGGGAGCCATGTGGACCGCCGCATGGCCCTGTTGCTGCTGCTGCTCCTCTGACCCCTGGCCCTGGGGTTCCCGCTGGTGCCTGGTGGGTCACCGGCTGCTCTGCTGGGCCTGGGCTGTGTCCTGCTGCTTGGGCTGCTCTGAGCCACTCGCCGCATGACTACCCGTCACTCTGTCTCCAGCCACCCCTGCACCCACTGCCCACAGCCAGTCCCTGCCTTCCCTGCACCCAGCCCCTGTCTCCAGCCAGCCCCACACCCCCTACCCGCAGCCAGCCCCTGCTGCACCCCCTGGCCTGCCCACAGCCAGCCCCTGTCTCCAGTCAGCCACTGCCGCACCCCCTGCTCTGCCCACAGCCAGGCCCTGCCGCACCCCCTGCCCGCAGCCAGGCCTTGCCCTACCCACAGCCGGCCCCTGTCTCCAGCCAACCCCTGCCGCACGCCCTGCCCTGCTTGCAGCCAGCCCCAAACCCCCTGCCCGCAGCCAGCCCCTGTCTCCAGCCAGCCCACATCCCCTGGCTGCAGCCAGCCCCTGCCACACACCCTGCCCTGGCCGCAGCCAGCCCCTGTCTCCAGCCAACCCCTGCCGCACCCCCCTGCCTGAAGCCAGTCAGCTCCATACTCCCTGTCTCCAGCCAACCTGCACCCCTTTACCTCCAACCAACCCCATACACCCTTGTCTCCAGCCAGCCCCACACCTTCCTGCCCTGCCTGCAGCCAGCCCTTACCCCCAGTCAGCCCTTGCCCTGCCTTCAGCCAGCCCCATACTCCCTGCTTCCACCAACCCCGCACCCTCCTGTCTCCAGTCAGCTCCACGCCCCCTGCCCTGCCCTGCCTGCAGCAGCCAGCCCCGTACCTCCTGCCTCCAGCTAGCTCTGCCCAGCCCCGCACCCCCTGTCTGTAGCTGGCCCATGTCCACTGGTTCCCTGCAGTTCCCAAGGCAGTAACCCTGCACATCTGCTTCAATGAGGGGGGCAGGGAGCAGCTGGGACGCACACATGTGCACACCCTAGGGTTACCAGACTCAAGTGTGAAAATTCGGGACAAGGGGTGGGGGTAATAGGAGTCTATATAAGAAAAAGACCCAGAAATTGGGACTGTCCCTATAAAATCAGGTCATCTGGTCACCCTAGCACACTCCTAGGGAGTGGTGGGGATCCACACGTGAAACGGAGCTCATTTCTAGGTCACGCCCATCTTTTTAAAAAAGAACTTCAGCTGGGGTTAATATACATCCGTATTCTCCCAGATATGTCAGACTTTTTGGTTCTTAAATCACCTCCCCGACGGTGATTTAAGAACCAAAAAGCCTGACATGTCCAGGAAAATACGGATGTATGTTAACCCTATTGGTACAAAAAATACATACTGTGGCACATCCCTTAAATCAGAACTTTTTATAGGGAACCAGTTGTTAAGATTTTGGTAGCTCATCACTGATTATAGGCCATAGCAAAACCAGATTACAGAGAATCCAGTGGGGTTGGGATGTAGCAGTGAGAGGTTGTCGAAGTAGGGACTGTAGAATCTGGCCCAATATCTTCATAAATATTGTGACTAATCTTGCTTCCATTTAAGAACTTAACTCAGGAAAGTGCTTAACTTAGCACATGCCTAACTTGAAGTTAATAGCCAAAAGAGAGGTTGTTCCCTCTGATGTATCTATGTGTTTGAAGTTAGGCATGTGTTTAAGTATCTTGCTGAACCAGGGCATGTGTCAATAGCAAAACACTTATTGGGACAGATCCCAGTCTTAGCTACAGTGAAACACCAGATTTAAATCAGGGCAACAGAGCAAGATCTGTTCCATTTACGTAACAGAAGTAGGATCAGGGCCTACATTTGTACTTTCTTGTTCCTTAAAATATTTTTAAAAAATGAAATATGTTTTTTCCTATATTACATACATACTAGGAAATAGAAAGATGTTTCTTCCTTTCCTCATATAGCTTTTTAATTAAAAAGATGCCACAGTAAGTAGAGGGGATATTTATTTTAATTAATATGTGTTATCTTGTTTTGGTATGTGCAGAATGATTGTTGTAGAATTCCATATACATCTGCCACACCTCACAGAAATAATAAAAGAAGAACTAAAGAAATAAAATTGTTTGCAGAAATCAAAGCTGGAAAGGAAGTCATATTTCTCCCCTATTTCTGGTATCTGTTTTCAGTTGATTATAGTCAGCAGAAAAAAACCTGGGAGGTTTTAACTTCATGGAACAGAGTTCATTTTGCAGTGAGACCATAAGGTTTTTGTGCAGATTGAAAGTATAAAGGTGGGGTGGACTCAATGGACTAAAGAATGCAGTATGAAGGGAGGTAAGAAGAGCTGTAAAACTAATTGGTGTCCAACATGTTTTGGGCTGTGTTTAATTTTCTTGAGGGGAAGAGAGGTCAAGAATGGAATGAAGTCAATGAGAACGGGAATAAGAAAGTGGAGAGCAAAATGGCCAGCACTGAAAGGTCAGTGAATGTCCTAGGGACAGGAAATGAACTTTAAACAAAGTATAAGGTAGTATTTCTATCCACGTTTGGGAGTTGTTAAAATTAGTATTAAAGGAGGAAACTTAAATAACCAGATGTTTCTTGCATGAAAGCCAGATTTAGTATGCTTTTGATTTATTGGAAGACATAGGGAATTCCCAGATTTCATGTGCTTCACAATTAGGGAATGAATATTTTAGTACAGTTCTGGTGTTATTTAAATAGACTTAACTATTCTAGTTAATTACTTCCAGTTCACGTTAATAATCTTGTTCTTGGAAGAAACCTTCATCCTGCAGTGGAAAGTAAACTTCCTACAAGTTTTAATACAAGATTTAACCATAGCATTTACAGTGCCAGAGTCTAACTGCAGATAAGCAGTACATTTTGAATCCATCTTGAGAAATCTGGTATTGGCTTGAGTATGAATTGAGTTGAAAGAGTTGCAATATCTTCAGAGAACTCAAAATTAGTCTATATTTGAGACTCAGCTTCTCCCACAAATAGACAGTGTTTCATTATAACATTTTTGTCCCAGTGAAATTTGGGCTACAGTTGACTTTCTAGGATTTTATTCCCATCCCCAATTAATTTTGGTGCATGTCACAAATTAGAAGAACCTTTTCCTAATGCATTTAGATTCTGATCCAAAACCCATTGAAATCAATGGGAGTTTGGGTTAGGCCCTGTGTGCTCTTTGGTGGCTGGAGACTAAAGCTTTTTTATATTAGTCTTTTTTTCTCTTTCTTAAAACTTCCTACCATTGCCTTAGCTCTGCTCTTTTCTCACTCTCAAAAGCAACAGAGGTTAGGGATCTCTTATAGGAGTGGGTGGGTGACATTCTGTGGCCTGCAAACTGCGGGAGGTCAGACTAGATGATCATGATGGTCTCTTCTGACCTTAAAGTCTATGAGTCTAGGAGCAACAACCAGTCAACATCTTCTGGAGATGTATGAGGTACCTGCGTGGAAGTAATGGTGGCAATGGTGTAGGTGGTGGTGGTGTATAGGCAAAAGTAGGCAAGTATAGGCAACAGCAAAAGTAGGTAGGAATCCTAGTGTCTTGTGTGGGAGAGTGAGTTAAACTGGCATTTGAACTAAAGATGTTTAATCAGAGCAGAAAATTCCTCCCATATTTTTAAAATATAGGAAGCCTGAAGTGCATTCAAAGTTGACTAGGAACACTTCATATGGCTCTGCCATCCAAAAGAGGACCTTTTCCAGGATCATCATCTGCTTTCATTTTGAATGAGAGTTTGAGATCACAATGGCATTTGCAAGACATCCCCTTTTTTGAGGGAAGCTTTGTTTTCATTCTTTTTCAATGAATTTGACCCTAAAACCAGTGGGTCTTAAACCATAAAACTGGTTCAAACATGAAATATGACATACTTTAGAAGACAGACCCCCAAAGATATTACACACATTCTCTACAAATAGGAACTACATTAGTTCGGGGGATTGTGAGTCAGGACTTCTGTATTCTATTCCCATCTCCTGGACTAGCTCAAAGCTCTCTCTGCAACATGTTTCCAGTAATACCATTACCACTTCCTTGCAGGAATTGTATGTGGTTGATGTTTGTGCATACAGGACATCTACTACAGAATCTTGACAGATTTTATAAAAGCGTAGTTATGTGGAAATCTGAAGCGGTGCACCAAGAAAGAGATTAGATCTGCTAGTTTGCTGATCAGTACCTATACAGCTTTTTCACCTCTCAGTGATGTCCTAGCAGTGCTTGTGTATGAAGGAATTGGGCTGTACCAAGTTCTTTCAGGTATGTTAGCATGCTAAAGTGGGGGAGGCTTGGCTTCTAGACAGACCTCTATCAAATTCCCATTTTATAAAAGGGCAAGGGGAAAAATATATATAATAAAAAACTGCTTATGGTTTTGGTAAGTGTTCATGAATTACTGAAAGAAAACATCATGTGCATCTGTGGTTTGTAGCTCTGAGTTAGTGAAAATGCCATTTGATGTAGCAGACGTAAATTGGCTTTTTTTTGATGGACAGAGTTGAAAGGTTTGTAAAACACCACACAAGTTGCCAGCATACAAGTTATTGTTCCATTGAGGCTGCTCTCAAATGTTCTCTGAAGTCTTTTCTTGCATATAACTGCCCCACATTAATGCTTGGAAGACAGCATCTTCCCTCTGGCATCAAACACCCGTATGGGATTTAAAATTAAAGCTGGACAGGTCATCCTGCTTGTTACCTCAGGGTGATGTCTGGTTTTTGTTTCATTTTTGTTTAACTTTACAGTATTGTGGGGTTTTATTCATGTATTAAAAATTTTAATTATTTTGAGGAAAAAATAGTCATAATAGGACTTTTTATTTAATGAAGCAGATGCCTGACTATCCAGCACACTTATTCTTCTCGTTAAAGGCTAAGAAACCCCATTAATACATGGGATGGTCACAAAACTCCTGCCAGAGCTAGAAAGCAGAGATGAGATGGAAACTTGGCATGGAATTACTGGCTTGTCCCTATAAAGAGGGAAAGAAGAAGAAGAAAAACTAGTGAAGAAGAAGTGTGAGTGAGAGAGAAATATTTCTTTAATTTAGCTTTCTCATGAAAATTGTGAAATTCCATGTATGTTCTTATAAACTGTACTTTTCACACCTCTTTTGTTAGACACATGGAATGTTAACTGAAAGGGCTTATCTTAAAAATCAGCGGGGTAGCTGGAATGTAATTTTACAAAACCTGGCCATCTTTCAACATGAGTGGGTGGATTTTCAACACAGCAAATGTTTATGTATTAAAAAGTATTTGCCATGGTGACAAAGCTTGGAGAAACATCCCATTAGCCACAGACGGGAAACCGTTGCAGATTGTTCTGATTATCCATGCCCAAAACTTAGTCTGGCTGTGTTTATATGGCATTTCCAGAGAGGGGAAAAAGTTATTCAACATACTTCTCAAAACCCGAGCAAACTGCTTGCACTTACTGTATTCTCTGGCACATGCTTTGACTTTTATTTCAATTGAATTTAAACATGTGCGTAAAGCTCTGCATGTGCTTAAGTACTTTGTTGAATTGGGGCCTAAGAGCTTGTTCCCATATTCCTTTCATGCCAAGACTCCCTGTGAAGAAAACAGGAGCTTTAGGTGCACAAGTAATGTAAAAGAAAGCTTCTGCATATACAGATGAACAAAACGAGATTTCCTAGAAAGGGAAATTCAGAGGAATATGTAAGGGGTCATAGTAGAGGGCATGTGCTTATTTTACAGACGCAATAAAAATGTTTTATTTGGGACAGTTGTATTATTCACAAGTAACGAGTCATCCTAAATAACTGCCACTAAAGTTTTTATTACATCACATCATGGTTTCTGGATAGGCCACACATTTTTACAGAACAACTATTTTAGAAATGTTTTAGAATTTAACAATGGTATTGTGAATATTTTTTTATATCCCTCTACTTGTAAGGCCAGGCTCCGTTAGTAATATGAGACCAACGGTAATTAATAGAACTTTAAAGCCTCTTGCGTTATAGCACTTTTATCAATAAAAGTGTAACAGCTCTAATGCCAATACCTTGGGACCTTCCACGGCTAGAAGTGAGCGTTGTATTTCATTGGAAAGCTAGGATTCTCCCCTCCAGTAGTACAAAGTTCTCATTTCTAGATCTGTAGTGTGGGAAGATATTGGGCCTAAAACCTTAAACTTGTAAAGATTGAATATTACCTGTCATGGTAGTATCCATGAAAAGACTTTTTTTTTTTAATGTGTGTTCAGCCCTGGATGAAATGGCTTAATGAAAATGAATGAGTGCAGGTGAGATAATCAACATCACTCTGTGTGATTGTGTGATGTATGTACACACACACACCCCACTGGAGGTGGAGCAAAGCAAAATCTGGTAAGTCCAAACAAGTTTAAAAAACCTGATGCGATGAAGGCAGATGTGAAACTTTGCAGGGTTTGAAATCTAAATCAGAATTTTATGGCTCAGGCTCATCTGTAGTAATCACAGATGGGTAAACATTCAAATGGCTGCATGGGAATTTAGCCATGAATCTATCTGCTAGAGACAGGAGTGGAAAGTGTGTGGTATAAGCCCCAAAAAGATTTAAAAATATACACCCCCCCGTATATATGGCATATTATATTTGAAGAGGTTCTATATGTAAAGTTTCCATAGGAGCTAAATGATATGTCAAGTGTAAATAGTTGAAAGAGTACGTAATGCATTTTTTCACATTTACCCTGAAGCATGACATGGGGAGTTTAAAATTGACCCTCTTTACCCCTATTTTCAGGCACAATGTTTATGGGCAAATGGTGTTTTATGTGTTGGAATAAATGACTATGCTGTAAAACTAAGTATCCTAGAGAACACTGCTTTGAAGTTATACTTGGCTGCGCAAGGTAGATGACAGACACTGTAAGGGAAAGGGATAAAAAAGCTTAAAGGTCACTAAAAGGTTAAAACAAATAGGTCACAGTAAATTAATCCTTATCATCTAATGAGTGTGGAGCAAAATGGAGCCACTGTTCAAGCTGAAAAACTACTAAAGTTTAGTGGAAAGATATAAAACAATTAATTCTGTGACTGTCTCTTTGCCTTTTCATCCATCTAATGTGTACTTTTTATTGATTGTGACATGGGTGCCCCTTCCCTATATAAAACAAAAAGAAAAGCCTGATTGTAAAATATTCTGCTTAATGATTTACTTATCCAGCTGTTGATCTTTCACGACAGGTAAGCTTAACAGATCATCTCGGACTTTAGTGGGAGGTTGGCTGGAGTAAGGAGCAGAGGACTGGCTCACGTTAGAAAAACATTCCACTTACAGTTTAAAATGGAACAATTTTACCTCCATGAACTTGCTCCTTATTTTCAATATCTAATTCTATAGATTAAAAATGTGTTACACCATAGAAATCAAATCTAGTAGAACCCAGTTAACAAATACTGGATTTTTCTAAACAGAAAAACAAGTCAGTGGTCAAAAATTAAAGTTTCTACACATATTCATAACTGCTTCCCATAGTTTAAAATAACACTAACAGTTAAGTATAGGGCCATCATGTTCTAAGCCAAACTGCACAGTAAATTCAGTGTGGAGTTCTGATTAAAAGTCACTGGCATGATACAGGCAATAGTATTTTATAAATCTGCATTAACGTCTCTCTCCACTTTTTATGGTATCAGTGTACTGAGCTGGGAACATGCACGCCCTCCTGAATGTATAAGTGAGTCTCTATTCTAAAAATCAGCACAAAGGAGATTTTAGAAAATAAATAGTTAAATACCCTTTGTATCTTTTATTGGGCTCAGTCCTGCTCCCACTAACAGCTCCCCTGCCCTCCAGGCAGGAGTTCTTTCACTGTAATTAGAAGCTCCACTGGCTGGGATGGTGTGGCCTAATAAGGTCCTCCCTTTACCACCACTCCATCCCCAGACCTGGCTCAGTGTGGGGACAAGGGATGATGGAATCTAACTCCCCTGTTCCTGGGTACATGGCCCCAACTGCCTCCCCAGTCCATGTGGGTTAAGCCAGAACAGCACCTCCAGGTAGGACTACTCCCTTAGGGTATGTCTACACTGCAATAAAAACTACAACTAGCCCCTGTCAGCTGACTCAGGCTTGCAGGACCCAGGCTGCAGGAGGTGGGGAGGATCCCAGAGCCCAGGCTCCTGTCTGAGCCTAAACATCTACACTGCAATTTTATAGCACTGCAGCCTGAGCCCAAGCCAACGAACACAGGCCAGCTAGGAATATTTCACTGACGTGTAGATATACCCTGGGTGTAATTCAGGGTCTCTCAACAGAGATATCAGACCATGTTCTGCTTAACTGCACTTTACACATTGTCCACTGGCAACTCTGTCTCCAGAGAAAGGCTCTACGTGTGTGCCAGGTATGCCTGTGCAGAGACTTTGCAATCTAGAAAATTTTGGAGATTTTCCAGTTGACTGTAGATGGGTGTTTTCCTCCACCATCTCCCTCAGCCCAAGGTCCTAAGTAAGACAAAAGGGCATGGGGAAGCAGCAAGGTAGGAAACAAAAGGCGTGGAAACAACCTAGGTTGCTTATTGGGAATAGACCAGCTGGAGACAGAAGGGTAACTAGAATAGCAGATGGCCATAGTTTATACACTTAAGCAAAAATTGGAACTAACGATGGTTATATGGATGAGCAGCTGAGGAGACTTTACATCAAAATACAAAACATAAACCATGGAACTAGTAAAAACTCTGCTAGTCATCAGTTGGATCACTTTGCTTATATGCTGTAACCCTTCCCCCTACCCCCCCGCCCCATTCTTCAGATCTCATGTCTTCAAAACTTGTTAGTCTTCAGTGAAGGGACAGTGTCTTCCTAGATGTTTGAGCAGTATCCAGTGAAATGAGACCCTCATCCAAACTGGGGTCTTTTGGTTGCTACTACAACACAAATAAATAACTGAAATCTATCCCAATCTCAATCAATAAAGGAGCAGAGCAGGTTAACTAGCAGGATTGGGCTCATGTTCTCAGAAATAACTTTCCATAATCAAACAAAAAAAGTTTGTCAATTTAAAAAATACAAAATCAAAACAGAATTGTTTCTTATTGTTTGTAGTATTCCAAAAAGATACACTAGGACCTATCTTCTCAAAAACTGAGCTGTGACATTCACTAGCTCCTGTGTGATATTTTATATCTGCCTAAATAAAGTTAAACATAAAAGGCAATACCAGGCAGTGATATCTAACTTGTAGAGTCACATTTCGGTATATAAAATCTTAAATATTTATGTGCAAATATAGTTGTGACTAAAGATCTGCTTCCTGCTTTAAACAAGATGCTATAAAATAAGTCATAACCAGTAAAGAATCAATGTAGAATGATAAAGGATTATATTCTATAGGGTTCTTTATGCAAGTGCCACAGAAGAATCATGTGGCCATCTTACAAAGGAGTTAGGCAGTACAAAGTGTGCCTCACTCAAGTATAAATGTGTGGTAAGAGTCTGTATGTGTTTGTACAGTGGCATGACTACTTTCTTTATGGTAGTGCACAGAGGCATACAACAATCCACCATGGGCCTAGACAAAGGTCCCTTTTTACTTTATGCAGATTAATCAGAATTTACACAGACTCTTATTTCTTACATGTATTAATCCTATATTTGATTTTGCCTCTTTGTTCCATTTCCAAAACAGGGTCCTCATGGCCGAAGAAATGATTACAGCTCATTCACAAGTATTTCATCTGCTGTTTGCCTTTAGAATGCACGCCTTTCCCAAAAATCAAGTATACACATTTATTTTAAAATAATGCCCCCCCCCCGGTGTGTAATTTTGAGATTACACTTTCATAAGGAAGAATGGAGAGTGTCAGAGCTAAACACATTTAATCTTAGAGGAGGAAGTTCCTCACAGCCCTGTACAGACTGACAGGCTCTGAAGAGGATCTCAGACCTGGAGGACTTTATGAAAGGATGGTAATTGCAATGTGTGACCTGGAAGGTGTGTGGGAGGGCAGAGAGGTGGATTAAGCCAGAGAAATATTTTTAGAAAGCTTCATTTTAAATTATGGATTAAAAAGATCAAACAATTTCCAGGCAACTATAAACCCAGTTTCAAGTGAACTGAGCCTAATTTTTGGCACTAGGTCAAAATCATGCAAAATTTGAAACCAACACACTGGCAAGTAAATTTCACCCTTGAGTTTGGAGTTCATAGAAACTCTTAAGTCAAAGCAAACCTTGGATGGGTGCAAACTGACATGAATACAAATCAAATCAAACATTTGCTTAGACTCCTGTGAAGCAAAACCATCACGTTTTACATTGTACTAGATACATGTTGCAGTGTAAATGGAAATAACATCAATTACATATGAGGCATGTAAGGTTTGGTATCAAAAACTACAAGTAGGAGAATGGCTATACTAATAAAATATAATGTTTGTAAGAAAGAAAGTTTCTATGCTAATACTTGCATTAGACTCATAGGCCTGGTCGACACTGAGGGGAGCGGGGGGGAGCATCGATCTAAGATACGCAACTTCAGCTACGAGAATAGCATAGCTGAAGTTGACATATCTTAGATCGACTTAGAATCACTTACTTTGCATCCTCGCGGTGCGGGATCGATGGCCGCCACCCCACCGTTGACGTTGCTTCCACCTGTTGCCGAGCTGGAGTTCAGCAGTCGACGGGAGAGTGATCAGGGATCGATTTATCGCATCTACACTACACATGATAAATTGATCCCCAATAGATAGATCGCTACCTGCTGATCCGGGTAATGTAGATATACCCATAGACTTTAAGGTCAGAAGAGACCATTGTGATCATCTAGTCTACGTTGTGTATAAGCATGTGTGCATACCCAGAGTGATCTAGATATCTCCAGAAGCGTGAGTAGTCTGATCTTACTGTTCCTTGTTAAACCAAGTCAGTTCAACTGGTGCAACTTTGTGCTCAGGCATTCTTGTATGGGTTCAAATCTGGTTTATCGCAGTTTAGCTTGCAAACTTTAGTTAACATCACATCTTTGTTATACACAGAAGGTTCCACTGGTTTAGACAAGCCCTGATAAGTGTTGTGCCTTGTCCTAAACACTCTTCTTTATGAGTGCTTTACTAAACATTAATGCTATGGTTAGCATCGGGTAGGGCAGATAAAGGGTTGCTATTTTAAAAAGGTAGGCCAAGGGCAGCTTTAGTTATTTGTATTCAGTCCACCCACGCAGAGCACAGTTCCTACTCCAAGAAGCTTACAAATATAAGATGACAATCCGTACTTTCCTTATTGCCAGATTTTTTAAAGAAGAACATATCTCCCTTTTTATTACTGGTATTGTGATTAGTGCCATGGGGTCTCGAGTGAGATCACAAAGCAAGAGAAAGTCCTACTCCAGGCAGAGTGCTTTCAATCTGAACAGAAAAGACAAAAATGGAAGAAAGGATGCATTATTTCCATTTTATAGATGATGGGGAACTGAGTCACAAGATTCAGTCATTTGCCCAAGGTCACACAGTGAGTCTGTAACAGAGACAAGAAATAGGCCCAGATTTTGAATCATAGTGCAATGCTTTCACCACAAGGTCATCTTCTCTCTTTACAGTTGTCGTGTCTTTTTAATTATGGAGTGAAGACTAGGACAGTAGCAGATGAAGAAGAAAGGAAGCAGGGACTGCAGAGAGCAGTAGCACAAATATGTAGTTTACCCAGTGAAAATGGTGAAGTTGGGTAGAATGCTTTTCCAATGGTAGGTGCTCAATGAAAATTATAAAACATTGCAGATTTTCTTGAAATTTCTAAGTTAAATTTATTTGTATTACTTCATCTATTTTGCACCCACTCATCTTGTAAAGAATAAGTCATATGGGTTCAGAGTGCTGCATATGGGAAATTGAATGCATACACTTTCTATATTTTATATTCAGAGGGGAAAAGACAAAAGTCTGGATTTTTTTTATAATAGTACTTCCACTTTAAAAGATATATTAAACAGTCATTTATGGAATGATATATATGTATTCAACAAGCTAGTACTTCAGTACACAACATTCAATACCTTTTTACATACAAATGAAATTAGAATGAAAGTTCACCAAGGTATGGTGTTGAGTTACACTTTAATGAATTCCTGAGCTTTGTGCCTGATTGTATAGGTCTGCAACTGAACCATGCAAATATTTAATCAGCCCCTGAAAACGGTCAGGGAGAAATATTTACAGGCAGTGTTCCTATTTTATTGCTTGCATTGATTTAATAACATTCAAGAAATATTCAGGAATTCAATAATGTAATGTCCTTCAACTTGGTGCACTTCTGAATTCTCACTGCATCAACAAAATCTTTCTGCAAATGAGAAAAGCAGCATTTAGTAAAACCTTAAAAACTAAAAACTAAAATTATGTAAGCATTCTAATTAAATAAATAAAGCACCTGATAGTTCAAATTTATGTTCAGACAAAGTACAATTAAAATCACTGGGAATTTAGTTTTGCCTAAATAAAGGTCCCAGATGTGACCATTTTGGTCTTTTAATGTTCCAAATTAATATAAACTGACTATAAAATACAATATATATGTTGAGAGAAAAAAAACTGCTATTGGAAGAGCAAACTGGACTCTAGTTATCTGAACAATTTTCAGTGTGAACAATTGAAATTCAGAATGCCCTCATCAGTCTCCCAAACTAGATGGAGATGCATTAAATTATGCATGGTATGCACAAGAGCAGAGTGATTTTAACCTAAATGATGTTGCTCATTGTGCAGCTGAGATTAAAATCTGGGCCTACACTGATCCAAATTTTAACAAATCTGAGATTTAGGGATCCAATACATAGTTTAAATCTGTGCCAGACTAGGGATTGGGGAGGGAAGTACATGTTTTAACTACATTTAAAGAGGTTTCTCAAGTGTAATGCAACCAATGTTAATTTATTAATGTTTTATCATCAGAAGACTTTAAAAAAGACTCAGAAAAGGGAAAGGTCTGTGAAGGATAGGCGAGATTTGATTTTTTGAGCTAAAACAAATAGGGAAGGCCAGAAACCACTGAGGACAGTCAAGACACAAAAAATAGAAGGCTGGAGGGATTGATAACTCAAAGGATAAACCTCAATAAGCCTCTAATTGCTTCCAGAAAAATGCTTCACAGTATTTTCTTGAGAGTAACCATAGCCTTGTTAAAAAGTAATCATACCAATTATTCTTTCTTGTACCTCAGAGAAGAAACTTTATTAACTAAAATTAAGGTTACTATAGAATATAACAAACATTAGTAAAACATACCAACAATATTACAGATTAAATACCCTAAAATTAAAAGTTTACAGAAGAGTTAATTAAGGGAATGTATATTAATTAATAGGGGCTCTGTCAACATAAAAGTTAATCAATTTAAAAAAAAATCCTAAAAGCATGTTCAAAGAATATACCTGATCCTGATTCCCCCCTGCCAATTTGAGTTGTACAATTATATTTTTTCTATTTTAAAAAATATTAATATTTTAATTAATTAATATTATTTAAAAATATTGCTCTCTTTTGTTTGTGGTGTTCTTTTACACAGCCACGGGAAGATAGCAGAACACACACAAAATGCTGTCCAAGTCTCAAAGGAAACTGAAAAGAAGATAATTTGTTTCTCCAATCTCTTACAGTACATATCATCAGAGGTGTTATTTGTAACCATAGCAGGTAAGGCACCTCATTCATAAGGGTGATTTTCAAGTTGACAATATTTCTTCAAGAATCAAAGAGCATTTTACAATTCACACATTCTCCAACACACCCTGTTCCGCTGAAATCCATGGTGTCTCCTGACACTGAGGGGAGTGCAGAGGCTATTCTGCAAATACCCTGCCTACCCCATAACTCCTCTTATAGCATGTCAACCAGCAGTACATGCTGGGTGTGCAGTGAGAAGCCTGCTGCACACTAAAGTTCTGGGAAGTCCTGAAAGGAATGTACCTCAGAGAGATGTGTAGGAGGCACAATGGCTCCTTGTGCTTATCTTCAGTGAACCTCTTCCAAGGTATACCAGCTGAGGATCAGGCACTGTATGTTTAACATAAGCTAGTGTTTGATCCCAGCCCTGCAAATGCAAAGAACGAAAGGGCGTTAAGAACATCAGTTAGGCTCTTGCAGACCTCATAAGATCTGCATGGAGTTTTGAAAGCACTGACTGCAGTACATAGAATTATTTTATTGGAAGGTCCCATTTCTCTACTGGCTACCAACCTCCTCTTCCTAGACAAAGTAATGCGGGGTTTCTTTTTGCACTCCCACTCCAAATGGGATGTTTGGCATTGGAAGCTCTTTAGCTATAGTACTTGGTATGAGGAGCAAACCCAACATCTTTAATATTAGAGTAGCTGGAAGAGTCCCTGGCAATTGAGGGATGGGCACCATTCATTTTATGAATTCAACAATCATTCTTCTAGGCAGAAGAGTCTGTGCTGTAGAATTTTCATCATACAGAATGATGTAGCCTGAACTAAATATAATTAGGAGGGCTAATACAGAACAGCTAGCCAAAGACTCAAAAAGCAATAGCAAATTTTTTTTTAAGTATGTCAGAAGCAGGAAGCTAGTTAAACAACCAGTGGGGCCAATGGGTGATCGAGATGCTAAAGGAGCACTCATGGATGATGAGGCCATTGCTGAGAAATTAAATGAATCCTTTGCATCAGTCTTCATGGCTAAGGAGATTCCCAAACCTGAGCCATTCTTTTTAGGTGACAAATCTGAGGAACTGTCCCAGGTTGAGGTGTCAATAGAGGAGGTTTTGGAGCAAACTGATAAACTAAACAGTAATAAGTCACCAGGACCAGATGGTATTGACCCAAGAGTTCTGAAGGAACTCAAATGTGAAATTGCAGAACTACTAAGTGTAGTCTGTAACTCATTTAAATCAGCTTCTGTACCAAATGACTGGAGGATAACTAATGTGATGCCCATTTTTAAAAAGGGATCCAGAGGTGATCCCAGCAATT
>NC_133778.1:47356782-47375387 GCF_003597395.2 Chelonoidis abingdonii | reverse complement strand
TGATTACGTGTTCTGTTCATTCCCTCTGGGGTACCTGGCATTGGCAACTGTCAGAAGACAGGATACGGGGCTAGATGGACCTTTAGTCTGACCCAGTATGGCCGTTCTTATGTTCTAACTAAACTGTATGTGCTGAATTAAGTTCAGGCCCTAAAGACTTATCCACTTAGCACTGTTTGCAGTGAAAATATGTCATCTTATAAACTGTTTGTGCCAAAAACACTGTGAGCTGAATTTTTCCTGGGCCTCCCTTTCTCTCAGATGACACAGGCATTCCCATTCAAAGGTGAGTGTGAGGACCCAAATCTATTCTCTCTCTCTCTTCTAGATGCACTAATATATATGGTGCTTCAGCTCTGAGTGTGTACAGACACTGATCTCAGAAGCACTACATGGGCAGGTTCTACTTAGTTTCTAAATTCTATAATTATTCTTGAGGATCTAGGATGAATAGCATACATTAAGTCAGTTGGGAGGGAATGGGAACTCCCAACTTGGTTTTGACCTAGGACGGATGATTAACTATGTGGCCTGAGGGTAGAGCAGCACTGTAGAAATGGTTTGCTGATTCATTGTCAAGGGAAAAGATGCTTTCAGGACACCAGTTCAGAAGCTTTAGTTTCCTGCCCTGATAAATACACAGGCATCTGTGCAAGCTCAAGATCCACATCTCTAACCTGCTGTCTTCTCATTCAGCAGCATGCTATGCTGATTTCAAGGTAGAGGTTTCTGTGGGGTCATTGGTTCAACAAGTCTAAGTTACTTTAGTGACAACAGGGCACAAGCCTCTGATGGTTCGGCACCTGTAACTTACTGGGTTGCTGTGAAAGCAGAGGTCTCCAAGGTTAATGGCTCAGCACTAACTTGTTAAGATGAGTGGTTCAAAAGAGGCATCAAGAGATCCTTGTCATGAATCCCTGGAATGCTGGGAGTCAAATCTCAGGCAGTTAAATACAGTAGAAGTTTCTGTTGTGAGTGACTCTTCACTTGCGATTTAAGTTTTGCTTGTCTTCTTTGAAATCAAATTGCATTTGAATAGTTTTAATATATGTTAATTTCTCTCTTTGGGCCTGGTCCAGTGCCCTCCTGAAGCTAAGGGAACGATTCTCATTCATTTCAAGAATGGGCATTGTTCAGGCTTTTTGTGCATGCTGTATATTTTGAGAGGAAAATGCACTTAAACTTTTTGAACCTAGAGAACATCAAATGATTATTTTAACCAAGAATAAGTTCAGAGATGAGTAACACAAGAGAGAGTGGGAAATAGCATGGGCCATTAAGCAGTCTTTAGGAGGCCCCCATTTATTTCCTTTAACTATTCTTTATCCTAAACTGAGTTTTTAATCCATTCAGGGTATGTCTACACAGCAGCTGGGTTTGTACTTCCCAGCTTGGGTAGACAGACATTCTAGCTAGCATGCTAAAAATAGAAGAGGTAACACAGGTGACGGCTGAGGCTATCCACCTGAGTATGAACCAGGGTCCAAGTGGGTTTATACTCTGGTGACTAACCTGTGCTGCTGCCTGTGCTACTGCTAGCCATGCTGCTATTTTTAGCATATTAGCTCGAGCAGAATGAGTACAAGGCGGTCTACCCAAGCTGGGAAGCATGATCCCAGTTGCAGCATAGATGTAGCCATAGGTTAACAGACTCAGTTCTTTGGCTAGCTACTCTTTTTGGCTTTTCTCAGATGTAAACAGAACTGGTCTGTTTATTACTAATTGCAAACACATGTCTTTTCTTCATACAATATCCTTCAGTATGCAACAGCAAGACCCTTGCCAAAACTTTCTGGCATTTTAGTTACACTTAGAATCCAAATCCACATTTTTCTGTGAGAAAAGATGTAACGAAGATCGTAAACAGGATAATTATGAAGCAATACAATTTTAAATACTAGTTTTATTTGTTGGTTGTTTTGTTTTGAATGTATAACTGTTTTCCCTCTCCACTTGAGTCATGGAGACAACACATAATTGAAGCACAAATGTGATTCCACTAAAAAACACCTATAAACAATTCTATTGGAGATTTTACAAGCATAAATGGGAGGAATGATAGAGAATAGGCAGGGAAGAATAGAGAATGTCAGCTTACCCATAATCACTGTAATACTTTAAAATAGCTGACACAAGTGTCAATTCTGTGTGGCCTGGCCTCCTTTATCTTGCTCTTTGAGATATCCCTGAAAGAGAACCAACCAACCAGAAAAGCCTCAAAAAAACCCTAGTATAGTTGTCTGTGTTTTCCAGAGAGGCCAAAAATCACATCTTGTGAGCAGACAATTTGCAGTTCCTTTGGAATTTTTCAGATTATATATAGAGCTAAAAGTGATTAAGACACATTCTCATATCCAACTGAGGGGCAGGAATAGGGAAAATAGTGGGGTAGCCGAAAGAGAAGGATCCCCTGATCACTACTTTATCCTCATGAGGAGGGGCAAAAAAAGAATAAACCACAATTGACTCGTGTGGGTACTGCTACTGGCTGGAAACAAACCACTTAATAGAATTGGTTGACTTAAAACAAAACAGCAACAAAACGCTTTCATTCAATTTCATTCAAAACTTGGAATACAACAAAAATGGAATTGGTTGTTCATCCTCTAGTTATAGAAAAGCAAAAAGTGGGTCAGCAATTCCAGGAAAAGGAAAACCTCTTAAAATGAACAAAAAAAAATTAAAATTAAAATTTTTGAAACCAAAAATTTTCAATATTTTTAAGAGTTCTCCAACATGTCAATATTGTTGTTGTTCTAGTAAATTCAATGCACTATGTACAAATTAACAGGCTCTCATTGTACTACTATTGAGCTGGCATTTGTTGTAGGAACATTCACAGGCCTCTCTCTTATGCAGAGCAGATTCATTGTTCTTCCAGATACACAAAATTTTAAAACCAAGAAGTGTATCTAGTAGGGGACTAAATATTACCACTAAGCTATGCAAATGTTGCCCATAAACTGCATGAAGACCACTTTTCAGGTAAGCATTACCATATGATAAAGCTTACTACTATGTGATTTTAACCTGGTGTGCATGTGCATGTGTATGTGTAGTTTGTTTTTAAATATATCAACATTCATTCATTTTATCTTCCTACTACTTATAGATGCTGGAATGAGCGAGCTCACCTCTCTTTAAGTCCTCTGGTCTAGGCAAGATAAACATAGTGGGCCATATGCCCGACAAAGTTTTTTTAAAAACAATTATCCACTTTTACACTGAAACAGAGGTGGGTCTAGTCTATTGGAGGCCTGAGCAGGAACATTGGGGCGGGAGGGGTGCCCCCCAACAAAACATACTAAAAAAAAGCAAATAGGAGGCCCCCTTGAGCAGCTTGGGGCCCTGAGCAATTGCTTAGTTTGCTTATGCCTAGCGCCGGCTCTTCCCTGAAATGAGATCATAGATTTCTAAATACTGTAGAGAAATGTGGTTTTACATGGAAAAGCATGTAGGCTCTGATGCCACCAACCTCTCCCACGCAGTGGACATGTTATAAATGTAGCAAGGACATTTCTCAAATGTTATTGAAACTATTTTGTTCTTAGACTTTTGTCCACATACCCCAAGAGAGGCAGATACGGGAGAGAGTACTTGGCTCTGTAGCTATAGTTACTGGCCACAGACAGGCATGAGAGTAGAATTTTAAAAGATGGATATAGTACATAGCAACTTTGTCCTGATTCTGTCTGCCTAGATAAACTCTTTGTCGTTTTCCAAGAATATCAGAGTTCCCCTGTCACAGATAATTGGCAGACAATAGGAGAGGAAAGAATCAAATGAGAACACAATGATGAACGTGAAAGCACTTATTAAAATACAAAGTAAGTGGAAGAATGGTGAAAATATCTGGTTCTCATAGCATGGATAAAATACAACAGCTCTTATATTACATTTTTAAAAGAAAAACAGAAGCAGCTCTTTAAAAACCACAAACCAATAGAAAAACAGATTAAAATTGGCTTTCACATAGTCTCTTAGCTGAGGTACTGTAAAAAAGTACTTTGCACTTACAGTACTGTAGCTATCCTCCAAGAACCTCAAAGCACTTACAAGCCATTAAGCAAGCCTCATCACATCTTTAGGAGGTACCTGTAAGTATTAAACTAATTTTGCAGGTGGCTCAACTCAGGCACCAAGAGACTAGCTTGATCAAGGAGACACAGCTGAAGAACAGGAAGCAAAACCCAGGAGGTTCTGACTTCCAGTTCCCTGACCTGTCTCCAAAACACTCCACAATGTCATGCATTGGAGAAAACAGAATTTAATGGGAAAAAAATATTTGGAACATTCAAAAGTATATGCATGGGTTCCTGGAGAAGAGACTTGCCATAACATCTAATACAATTCCTCCAAAGGTTCAAAGTCATAACCGGTACTTGCGGAATGTTCTGCCAATACAAGGGACATTTTGTCGTGGTTAGTTTGTAGTGGTAGTATAGAACTCATTAAAGACTGTCAGCAAGTCCATTATAAATCCCAATTTCATGTGATTATAACTCTCCAGAATGAGTCTTGGTACACACAATCTCAGCTGGAGAGTGAATTGTTTTTCTTCCATTTATGAGTATGGTATAGTGCATGAACACCTCTTCACTAGGGTAGCATTCTATGACTTTACATACATTTTCTTAACACAGCTGCCACCACTTTTTGGAACAGGCACACTTTAGCTATAAAACAACAGAATTAATTTATACAGAACTTGTTATAAAATATGGGCTAAGAACATTGTACACAAGTTTGAAATGAAAATGAAAACACAACTTGAAGATATGCCAAATAATTGTTAAATGTAAATTTTTACATATTATTCTTCAGTGAAGCAAAATGTATTTCAGAGCTTAGTATGCTATCAGTTTCTAATCACTGATAGTAACTAAAGGTACTTCCAATATTAAAGTTAGATTCGACTACTTTCATCAGCTGTACGTACAGTTACTTAATACTTACAAATATTTGTACATCTCATTCTAGAACATTTTTTTAAACTGGTCTGTTTTTCAGGTGTGGACTGATTTCTTTGGGTGTGAATGCTTCAGGGAGCGTTAAGTGTCTTTGCAAGAATGAGACTTTTCTTGTTGTACTTGATTCCTTCCTTTGCTTAACTGTCTTAAATGCAATATTGGCAACTATTCTTAAACCCCAATCCTTCAAAGACTTATCCACATGCTCAGCTTTATGCGCTATGAGTGGTACCATTGACTAGTGGTTTGCAGCCCAGCTTTTTGGGGCAGGGCTTATCTTAATACCTGTGTAAAACACACAGCACACAGGGCAATACTCAAATAATAAATCTAATCATGTAGAGCACAAGAGTCTTTTTGCCGCTTAAATCCCATGGTAAAACTATGTGTTTGGGGTGGGGAGGATACAGAAAAAGATCATCTAAATCAGGGGTGCCACTTGATCTGCAGCTAAACAGAGTTGGTGCAGAAAATCTTTCCAGTGGAGAAACTAAGGCACAGGCAGCCTCTTCTAGGTTTGAGTGGCTGGTTTCAGCTTACAGCCTTCCTGTAGGTCAAAATAGAAGTACTGTCCCCCACTTGGTTCCCTACATAAAGACATTACTCAAGGTTTCTGTGGGAAAAAAGCAATTTAACCCTTTGTGGATTCCCTTGTTCAGCTCAGTGCAGTCTGAGATAGAGGAAGAATTATATTCTGAGAACAACAAGCATTATAATAAAGGAAAAAAACAACAAACCTAGACATAGCAGCAATTCCAGCATCACTATAATTTTGTGCAGACTAAAAACAGCTTTGATATTCTCCTGTAAGAGATGGAAACAAATACCAACACAATTGCTGTTTTATCTTGTCCAATTAAATGGTACAACAGCAGCCACAAGGGGAAAAACCAACTACTTGAATCTACTACAACGGCTGCTTTTCACATTCCATCAATCATGTGCTATGCTGCTCCTTTACTTTTTCTTGCATTTGCCCTTCCTGAAAGTTGGATGCATTAGAGGTCTTACCATTTGACCCCCTTTGCAAGAGTCTCATTATTCTACCTCTTGAACCATAGGTATTCTAGTGTTTGGAAGCTGCTTTTATGTGGTCTGCAAGTTCTTTATGCTACCCGCGCCGACTTCTGATTTTTAATTTCTGAGTTTACAAGTGAAGTAAGAGTTTAAGGAGACAGAGGAAGTGCAATAAAAAGGCTTGAGATTCTAATAAAACTGAAATACTTTATCACTTCAGCAATTTTACAGCATTCTTAAATTCTTCAGATTTTTTTTGCCTTTACTATGTAAATACTAAGTAGACAAAAAAACATGGATCCATGTCTTATCTCTGGCCCCTTTTTAAAAGGTTTCCAGGGCTAACATTTCATTTTATTCTCCCAATCTAGTTTGAGATGTCTTTCACTGACACAGCAAATAGAACATGTTAAAAAACTAAGATCGATGTTATGTTTTAGTGAATTGTGTAAGATTAGATTCTTTTGGTCTTTTTAGGTGTGATCTGTGAATGAAGTCACTGTATAGTAGCTAGTTAGAAGTAGGGTTGGCAACAGTCCCTTATTACAAGGGATGTCCCTTATTGTTTCATCTCTGTACAATAAGACTGGAAGTGACTGCTGCAAAAAGCAGCAAGAAATATCCCTGGCAAATGTAGGTGAGTACTGCTTATTATTAATTATTATTATATAATAATTATAATAATAAATAATATCAGGAGGAGGGGTGGAGGTGCTAAGAAAACAGTCCTTTACTTTACAATGCTGGCAACCCAAGTTAGAAGGAAAAGTTTACATATAAATTCATTTAGGAATTAGCTTCTATTTGAAAACACTCACCATGCAGTTCTTGAAAATAAGTCTCCCACCTTGAGTGGAGTTACTGTTTTGCTTCCTTATTTCATGAAAATAGTTTAAGGGGAGAAATGATGGATGTGCAAGTGAGTTGCAAGGGACAGAAGGTAGTAATTATAATTTCCATTTTACTGAACCCCTTCTGTTCCTAAGCAAAATGTCACCACTTACCTTAGTATGAGACAAATCCACACTACCATGCAGCCAATGGGGAGCAGGGTGAAAGTAGGTTGTGGAATAGATGTGCATGGGTCTCCATATCCCCAGTGAGCTGGGCTCAGCATCATCTCCATGTAGGCTGGCAGAAGGCAGATTGTGAAGAAGGGGCCTGCGCCTAGCCATCAAATCAGAAATTACATGGATCTGGAAGATGAAACTTTTAGCACCAAGGATATAATCGTGATGCTGTGGAGGGGCAAATGGACTGTCTTGTGCCCTGCCCATGATTTGGGGGATAGGTGTGGGTCCCAAACCCTAAGCTCTCATGTAGTTCCTCCACAAAAACCTCATACTTGGATCTTGAGCTGTGTGTGAATTTCACTGATGATATTAAACCAATTGTTGCATTAAACCAGTATTTGGGACAAAGCAGCCAAAGCATTTTAGGATCCATGGCTTCAGGACTTCTTATGCATGTAGTTCCACCTTTCACTAACCGGTGCTAGCAGCATAACTATCACAAATTCTGCTTTTCAGAGAAACATGCTGCACAATATTTTAGGGCAACATGCCTACAGATATGGGGAACTTTGAGTACAAGATGAAATAATGAACTGTGGGACTCTGATTGATACAAACAAAGCAATTTGTCCCAGATCCAGAACATTAAGGACCAGACTGGGACTCACCCTTATGCAACTATGCAGGGGACTAGGACCCCCAGCTATCCCACTAGATGACCACATGCTGTTGCTGGGGGCAGGTACTGCATGCCTGGTACTCCCTTCCAACCAGGTGGGCTGGAAGAGGACAGAGAGGAGTGTGTAGTGAGCAGTTCCTTAATTTCACAACCCCAGTTCTTTGGACACCTGAGCTGGCACATGAAGAGAAATAAGCTACACCTCTCTTAGTGCGGCAGTAAATTATTACTGGTCCTGGGGCAAGAGGGGAACAGGGGAGAAACTGTGATGAATAGCTCCTTGGGCAGCACAACCCTGTCTGCCCCATAAGCAGGACTGTGCTTAAGGGCTCTATCTAGTCCAGAGAACTTTCTTTTCTTTGCTTTTACAAAAAAATAAAAATAAATTAAAATTTCTGTCCCGATATTTAAAAACAGAAGAAGAAACCAAGGTATAAAATAAAAATAGTAATGGTCAGGAAATTGAGAAACATGAGACAATACAATGTACACAGCTTTGCTCTTAGAACATCTTAAAATGCCTGATCTTGATATATTTTAAATGAAATTTGAAAGGAACTGTTTGCTCTTGTGATATTTTCTATTGTTAAATAAAAAATGAACACTCTGAACACTCTGTTCAAGATCTGGAGAAAACAGATAAATTACAAGAAATTGCTAAGTATAATATCTGAAATTTATCCACCCACAGGTGAAGTGTAAGTCAGTTGCAGTTGCTCCAGACAATTGCTCTCTGGCAGGCGGAATCCTCACCTGTCCCTTTGGGGCAGATTCCATGTACTTTGTGCCACCAAGCAACTGATGCCAGGATGAGGATGTAGGCAAAGGTGTCAATTTGAGTTTTAGTCTAGTGTGTAGCTGACATCAAGGTCCACTGGACATTTGCATATGAGCTTTTAATTGGGCACAGTGCCAGCCTACAATATGGGCCTAAGCCCACTTGTTGAAAGAAACAATATATAGCAAAATTGCTCTGTTTTGACTCCTTGAGGTATATTTTTCTCCTGTTGACAATAGTACAACCCCACTGAAGACAACGTACTGAACAACTGAATTCAGTGAGCGTATACCCATGTAAAAGAGGGAGAAATTAGCCTCCTGTTTTGAAATTTCTTCAGCTTACTCCTATGAGTGGTTCTGTATCACTTTCATGAATGGGAGGTGGGATTTGAAAAAGAGAAGAAAGGGAGAACAGAGGTGGGAAGGAAAGGTTTGAGGCAAATTTGGCCAAGAGGAAGCATGAGAAGGACTGGGAGCCAAGGCTCCAGAGAGAGATGTAGCGAGAAAGAAAGAAACAGGAAAGGAATACATTTACAAGAGAGATGTGGTTCTGGTCCAATGTGGAAGGTTTGGGTCAAACCCAAGAGACAGAGATACAGTGGTTCAAAAAAATCACTGGATATATGGAAATGGAAAATTCAAGGAGTAATAGGGGTTTCAGTGGGAAACAGAATGAAATAGCCATTTCTACAGAAAATAAATTGTTGAGGAGTTTCGGTAAAGATTAGAAGATAGATCCACTTTAGTATGACTACAGTGTGGGAAATTAGTTTTGTTCTGTGGTAAAGACTTAATACTTTCTTTCAAACCAATGTAACAGAAACAACAGAACTCAGTATGTGGATAGAGGACAGAAGAATGTGCATCTTAAGGAGCTTATCCGGTAGAGGACACGTGGGCATTTGCTCCCAGGGAATACATGCTTGAGGTTGAGTCAGACCAGTGTGATGAATGAAGTCCTATAAGTCTGTCATAGCTTCCTACTCAGATTTGAACCTTAGCATTCATAAACAGAGAAGCTAGCATGATACCCTCTAAGCTTAATTACCAGCTTAGATCTGATATTGCTGCCACCATACAAAAATTCCAGTGTTTTGGCTCACTCTGGTCTCCCCAAAACCTTCCCTGGGGGACCCCAAGACTCAGATGCCCTGAGTCTACAACAAAGGGAAATAAACCATTCCCCCCACCTCTCTCCCACCCAGAATTTCCTCTCTGGGCTAACCTGAGAGTTACTGATGCAACCTCTTTACAACAATACCAAGAAGCATGTCTCCTCTCTTCCACAAAGAGACAAGCCCAAAAGACAAGAACAGAAAAGATTCTATCTCTCTTTCCCCCGTAGCTTTTCCCGCCCTGGGACACTAGAGAGTTAAAACAGAGAGCAGTTTCCCCCTCCCCCGTCTTTCCTTCTCCACCAATTTCCTGGTGGTCAACTAGAAAAAAAAAATCACAAGGTTCTTAAAAAGCAAAACTTTTAATAAAAAAAGAAAGAAAGAAAGAATAACAGTTCTCTGTAATCTAGATGGTAAGATACAGGGCTTTCAACTATAGAAATGAATAAAACAATAGAAAAAGGATAAACAGCCTTACCCCAAACAATACAATTTTAAATACTTATAGCCAAAATACACATAAAGACTCCACCAGCCAGATACACAGATGCAAAACAGCAAAACAATTTAAAAAGACTATACTTTTGCTAACTTTTACTTACAACTGGGAAACAGAATGTAGAAGGACTGGAAATAGACCCTCTCATAGCTGAGAGGCACAGAACAGACAAAGACCCAAGACCAAAAAACCCACAACATTCCCTCCCTTAAGCTTTGAAAAATCCGGTTTCCTGATTGGTCCTCTTGTCAGGTGTTTGGTTCCCTTTGTTAACCCTTTACAGGTAAAAGAAACATTAACCCTTAGCTATATGTTTATGACAAAATCACATTAGCACAATCAACCAAACATGCAGAGGTATATATGAAAAACATATGACATAGAATGATAATACAGAAAGCTTCTAAATTCTATCACAACTTTTACCAGAAACTAGGAGACTAACATTGATAAGGTTGATGGGACTTCTGTGATTTTACACTGAGTAACCAAGAGGAGAATCAGGCCCCTACTGGTAGGGAACAATGTATTATCTAATCTATTATCTCTGTAGTACCTTACTCCACAAATAGACCCATTGATTCCCATGGAAAATCCCATGGAATAAACCTGACGTTTGCCACCATCACACTGATTGCTCTTCTTGTATATTATATCCCTTTCCCCTACACTTTATCTACTTAGATTGTAAGCTCATTGGGGTAGGGACTGCTCACTATCTTTGTACAGTGCCTAGCACAATGGGGCCCCGATCTTGGTTGGTCCTTAGGCACTGCTGTAATAAATATGATAATAAATATTGCCCCAAGCATGGTCAGACTCCAAGGTACTTGTATGTTGTATCCTCTTCTCTTAGCCTGTTCTGTTTATTTAGTTGGAATCTTTTCCCAAGTAGATTTTCTGCTGGCTTCTACAAAATCATTTCTGCTGTTTTGGCTTACTACATTACTAAACATGCTCAGAAACTTTGCACTCTAGATGTGACACTAACAATAGCCTGCTAGCCAAGACCAAAAAATTCTGGGTCTTCATGGTTTAATAGAGATCTCTTCCTCATCTGTATAGAAATAAAAGACTTAACACTGTTCTAAAGCCTGGAAGACCAAAATATCGTGGAGAAACTTATATTCAACCAGAGTAGACTAGCTCTATGACATTCTCTCTCCAACATTAGACACTTCATCAATCTTATTTAGTTCTCTAGAGCGAGGGTTTCCCCTCACACTTTGTCCCATGACAGATACAGAAAGAGCTTTTGATGGTTAGCTAGAAATGCTAAACTCCTAAATCAAAGGCCATCAGCTTTGGGAAGGGGTTACAGAAAAGGATTTTCATAAAATGTTTACTTCTCCAAGTTTCAGTCCCAGGACTAAGGAGTCTCATTTCTGGTTGATTCTCCCTGGGTGGGAGAAATTGGCCTGTATTTTCCCTTCTGATTCCATTGACTGTTCAGCCACTATGACATTTTTACTACGTATATAACACACACACAAATTATAGACTTTGATAATTACCTACAGACTGATGACAGCTATCTATGCTAATGGCCCTATATTCTTGCTAAATGTATATTACACCTCTACCCCAATATAACACAACCCAATATAACATGAATTCGGATATAAAGCAGTAAAGCAGCGCTCCAGGGGGGACGGGGCTGTGCACTCCGGCGGATCAAAGCAAGTTCAATAAAAAGCGGTTTCGCCTATAACGCGATAAGATTTTTTCGCTCCTGAGGACAGCGTTATATGAGGGTAGAGGAGTATTGCTAAATCTGTAATCAGACTAAGTTTAGTTTTCATAACTTGATATTTATTATAGTTGCTCAAAAAACCAGAAAAATTAGTTTGTGAAAGTTTTCAAACGTTCAAAGTTGTTTCTATTTTGAAGCCTTCAGAATGGACCTCATTTATTTCTCCATGATATATTTCATAATTTGTATTGCTTTCCTTTTAAAAAAAATCAAAATAGTTAGCCATTTTTCATTTACCCAAAACCAGGATTTTTGGTAAATGATCAGTGTCAATGATTTCAAAAGCTATTTTTATAAAAAAATTAAAAAATTGCAAGAAAATTGAAAGTTTAAATGACATTTTTTCAATAAAAGTTTTTTTTCTGAAAAAGGTCATTTTTGATTCCAAAAAGTTTTTGCTCAAAATTTCAACCATCTATAATATTAACCTTTTGTAGTGAGGACCTGATGGTGCAGCCCTTACACTGGTGAACACTTACACAAGTAACCCCACTGAAGTCACTGTACTACTGTATAGGTAACGATCACCACGGAGAGTAAGGGTTGTACAATTTGGCTCTTAATGCGTTAATGTAAAATCAATAATTAAATTAGCTTTCAAAAGTAAACATTTAAAATCACAAAATTTTACTTTTTAAAGACTGCAGATTGTTGTAAAAATGTACCATAATCGAAAACCATTTCAAAAACATCTTGAAATATGAAGGAAGGAATACTACTTCCAGTCAACAGAATTGTACACAATTGTACTAAAGAAAAGCAGCTCGTCAAGTTAGTAGCACATAGAAGGTAACATCTAGTTTCCTATGCCTCTAGAGTCACTCTTGTAAAGGAACAAAATAGTACAAAATCTGAATTTGAAGAGTTACTTTCTCAATAAAGTCCAAGATTTCAACCAGAGGAGATTAGGGGTTTGTGGGGCCCTGAGCCATAGCTAGCGGGAGCCCCTTCTCACCCCTTCTGTCTGCAGTCCCATCCCTGTGACCCCCCCCCCCCCGGCACTCCTGCTGGAGAAATGGAGCTGTGGCAAGGCGGCTTGCCCTGCCCTGCCCCACCACACCCTGCCCACCGTTCCTGCCAGGGAGTGGGGTTGGGGTGTGGAGGCTTGCCCTGCACCACCTACCCAGAACTCCTGCCAGGGAGTGGGGTTGGGGTGTGGAGGCTTGCCCTGCACCACCTACCCAGAACTCCTGCCAGGGAGTGGGATCAGGACATGGGGGCTTCCCTCAGTTCCCAGCAGGTGCACCAGGCAGGCAGAACAGAGCAGGGAGAGGCATGGGGGCATCCATTTTTCTGGGGTCCTCTAATTGGCTGAGGCCTCTGTGCATGGGCCTTGTTGGCCGAGTGGCTAATGTGCCACTGATTTCAACATGGCAATGTTGTTTACTGGAATTTCATGGGGAGTTGCAGTAGGCATGAACACTATTATTCAAGTTGAAGTAAACCCAATAGATATCCTAGTTAATTAACATTAACAGATAAGCAGTACCAAGAACAGCTTCATAGCGACGTCATAGCTATATCAAGGTGTCTCAGGGAATAGACGTGACAAATGAATTGCCAATTTTACTTGATACCTACAGTTTAAAAATTACTGTCAAAAGCAACACCGTATTCTAGCAACATGACACTCAAATTCAATCTCTTTCCTCCATGTAAAGAGAGAAGATTGTGTTTTGAAAATCAAGTAAATAAAAAGCAAGACAGACAAGTTGGTCTAAACTTCCTGCCCAGAAACCTGAAATGAAAGTGCCTCAATATAGCTTAAATAAATTTCAAGAGGACACTGAATCAGGCTTCACACCAGGACATGGCACGAAGGCTTATCTCAGTACCACTGAATGACTTCCCTATGGCTATAGATAAGAGACCAAAGCACAGGGCTAATTTTGACCTCTGCGCAGACCTCAGTACCATTGACAAGTTGCTATGGACCTGTCTACTTGGTGTAGACTGTACAGCATTATAGTGGCTTCAATCACTTCTCTTTAGCATGATAATTGAGATGAGCCACTATTCCTCATCTCCAGAGTCTTAACATGTGGATGGTCACTGGGATCAATAATGCTTCTTTTACTATTAAATATCTACACAAGAACCTCTGGGAGTGGTGGATAAATACCACAGGCATTTTGTCAACAACATTCTGATGACACCCAGCTTTATACCACTTCAGCAGATACAATCAATGCCATCAATAAGTGCTCAAATGCTCAAATGCAGTCAGGATCTGTATGAAGAGCAGCTGACTCAAACTGAACCCAAGCAAAATTGAACCATGTCCCCTTTTTTCAGAGGAGGACGACTGTGACTCATGCAGTCAAAACTTTCAGATTAGATTACTGTAACACTGTCCAGGAATTAAAATGGAAGAAACATGGAAACTCCAGTTTGTATACAGAATTCAAGAACCCATCTCCCTAGAGAAAGTGTTGAGAATGCATCACATCTATGCAGTACACCCTTCACTGGCTCCCAGTTCACATTTAGAGCCAATTTAAGGTGCTAGACTTAATTTTTAAAACATTCAATTGATTACTGTCTTCCTGACTCAGTGATCACCTCTGTTTGTGACCCAACATGACTACTGTGCTTCTCTAACAGTGCCAGAGCCAACCATTTTCAGAGAACACAGCAAGACTCACATTTGTCCAAGTGTAGCATTCAAAAGGGAATGTCAGTGTTAATTTACCTGTGCCCTGTCCCTTTAAAGTTTGAACTCTGCTGAATGGAAGAAAGGAACACAGAGTGAGGAAAGCAAGGTGTGGTTCCAGGAAGGTGGTGGTGTCCCGGTGAAGCTGAGCTGGTGCAGGGCTTATCCAGGCTGAGGTTTTTTCTTGTGTTTATACGCATACAGTTTTAAAACCAACCCTAGAATGGGAGTGTAACATTGGCAAGCTAGGCAAGAGACACAGAACTGCGGTGATCTGACCTCTCTGAGGGTACGTCTACACTGCACGATTATTTCGAAGTAGTTTAAACCGATGTTACAAAACCGATGTTATAAAATCGGTTTTGCGCGTCCACAGTGCGATCCAGTTGCGATCCAAAAATCAATTGCTTATGTCCATGGTCCAGGCTACCATCGATTTCAGGAGCGGTGCACTGTGGGTAGTGTTCCTCAGCTATCCATAGTTCCACTTCCGTGTTGAGAGCACATTGCTGATGGGGCAGAAAACATTGCCCGGGTGGTGCTGGTACAGCCTCACCCCTCCTTTGTGAAGGCAGCAGACAACCCTTTGGCGCCTTTTCGCGGAGTGCATTGAGCAAACGCCATAGCAACAGCAATCATGGACCCTGAGATCACAAACGGTATTCTGACGTTGTCAACACCTCGCGTACTTCGTGCTGACTATACTGAACAATGACTGCAAAGGCAGGAGGAGGAGGAGGAGGGCAGCTATTGCTGAGCGGCGAGGACAGCGATGACGAGATGGAGCAATTCTCCATAACCGCTGGCCCCAGCGTTTTGGAGCTACTGCTATTAATGGGGCATCTACTACCCATTAAACGCCGAATTTGGGCACGGGAAACAAGCACAGACTGGTGGGACCGCATTGTTTTGACGGTGTGGGACGATCGCAGTGGCTGCGAAACTTCGCATGCGTAGAGCACTTTCTTAGAACTTTCTGTGACATGCTTTCCCTGCCTGAAACGCCGTAATACAAACATGAGAGCAGCCTCAAGTGGAGCAGCGAGTGGCAATAGCCCTCTGGAAGCTTGCAACGCCAGACAGCTACCGGTCAGTCGGAAATCAATTGGAGTGGGCAAATCTTACTGTGGGGGCTGCAGTGATGCAAGTAGCCAAAGCATCTTAAGTGCTGCTACAAAAGGTTGTGACTCTGGGAAACGCAGGGTATGGATGGCTTTGCTGCAATGGGTTTTCCGAACTGTGGTGGGGCCATAGATGGAACCCATATCCCTATCTTGGCCCCAGAACACCAGGCACCCAGTACGTGAACCGCAAGGGGTACTTTTCAATGGTGCTGCAAGCACTGGTGGACCACAGGGACGTTTCACCACATCACGTGGGATGGCCAGGAAGGGTTCATGACGCTCGCGTCTTCAGGAGCACTAGTCTGTTAAATGGCTGCAGCAAGGGAATTACTTCCCAGACCAGAAAATAACCGTTGGGAATGTTCAAATGCCTATAGTTATCCTGGGGGACCCAGCCTACCCCTTGTGCCATGGCTCATGAAGCATACACTGGCAGCCTGGCAGTGGTCAGGAGCTGTTCAACTACAGGCTGAGCAAGTGCCGGATGGTGGAGAATGTGCATTTGCATTTAAAGGGTCGCTGGCGATCATTACTTACTCGGCAGACCTCAGCCAAACCAATGTTCCCGCTTGCTATTCGCTTGCTGGTGTGCTCCACAATCTGTGAGACTAAGGGGAGACATTTATTGGCTGGGTGGGAGGCTGAGGCAAATCACCTGGCGCTGAGTACGAGCAGCCAGAGGACCAGGGCGATTAGAAGAGCACACCTGGAGGCGCTGCGCATCAGGGAAGCCTTGAAAACGAGTTTCAGCACGGCCCAGGTACGGTGTGACTCTGTTTGCTTCTGATGAACCTCCGCACTTGAGGACTTATTCAGTGTAAGAACCCACCCTCCCCTTTTCATTACAGGTGGCGAAGGAAAGAAATCTGTATCGTTTAAAAATCATTTATTATTCATTAAAAGTTAATTATCATCTGTTTAAAATCATGAATTTTTCCTTACTAGATTTCCCTGTAAGCAACGCCACCCTCCCCTTTTCGATGTATTCTGCTATACAAAGGAAAACTTTTAAAAAAAAGGCAGAGGAAATTAGGAAGGTGTCCCTGACTGCTGTGCTTTGGAGGAGGGGAAGGTAAAGGCTACTAAGCACATTGTAGCGTATTACAGCCTTTTCCTTGAACTCTCAGGGGTGTGGAAGGACGTAGGCGGGTGCAGAAAGCCCTTCCACCACGCGTTCTTTACACGTCTGGGTGAGGGAGATATGGGAGTGGGTTGCGGGAGTTATACAGGGGCGCAGTGGCACTTGCTACTGTGCTGCTCTTCGCTGAAGCTCCACCATGCGTTGGAGGATTTCAGTTTGAGAACACAGCAGATCCAGCGTTTCTTCTCTCCAACGCTGGTCTTCCTGGCCTAGCCCTCTCAGATTCGTCACTGGATCTTTCCTGTACTTTTGCTACCACCATCTTTCCAATCATTCTGTTTTATCCCTCTCATGCCGTGTTACTTCAATAATTTTCTGTGAACATTTCATCTCGCGTCTTCTTCTTTCCTCCGCCGTTATCACAGCACGCCCTCGTGATGGCATAGGACTTCAAGGAAAATGTGCAGCTGCAATGCGGGAAGGCAAACCAGGGATGATAAGTATGTGGGAAGATACTTACAGAGCAATGACAGTACTCTTCACATAGGAAACACTAATCACCTTACAAGAGCACATGTGATCTTCTATACAAGGTTCGCATTTTGATCGTTTTAAATATTCAGTGTCTGTGTGACTGGTGTGCACACACACAGACGCAGGGTACGGCCAACCGTACGTCCATGCAACGATGGTAGTGAGGCTTTAAAATTTTGAACTTCGCCTCCGTTCATATACACAGTGATCTATTATGCCTTGCTCCTATTAAGAGAACCTGCAAGCCCAACACCCCCTCTTTCACATCACAAAGCGCATGGCTCCCCAACTATCGTATACGATCGCTGCTAGTGATCACCCTACATCACCCCCCGCAGCGCGTTTGCCTGGTAGCAAGAGAAGAATCCTGCTTGCCAGACGCTGGAACTCGTCGCCTAATCCCTCCTCCCATCCCCCGCTCTGGCCAGTAGCCAAATCGCCATGCTCTGCCCCCTATTTACATTCCTGAATGTCTACAAGGTAACAATGGATGATATCTCTCTCTGACAATACCACGCAGGAGGCATAGTTTGTTTATGCAATGCCTCAGCTGCAAATGCTTCAATGCCTGCAAAGTACAAATGTCTGCAAAATGCCATGGCGTGAAAATTTTACTCACTATGGACCGGAGAAGGCTTGTCTTGGGCCAGAATGTTCTCATAATAGATAAGGGTTTTGGAGTTCCTCCCACGATCGATTCATTGAATTATTTGGAGGATTTTCGCCCTCCATCCAGACAGTTACGAATTTTCCTGTACAGCAATGGATGCACTGCAGGCTCAAAAGCCCTTGGCTGTCAATGACGATCTAAAAAAACCGTCTTGTTTTTAATCCATGTTTGCGTACAGAATGAAGGGAAACTTACGGAGGTCGCTTCCTGGCTTCACTGTCTGGGCTTCTCGCTTGGGAGCGCAGGACTGTAATTCTTGGGTCTCAAAAGATTCCTGGCTTGTTGGGGTTACGGACTGCTTTGCTATCACCACGCTCATCTTCATCCTCAAATTCATCTCATCTTCCCCTCGGCTTACATTCCTCAGAAACACTTGATATTTTCAATCCCAAAGTCTGAATCCACGGACAGGGGTGCGGGCACTGGTAGCGCTGAACCCCAAAAATTGCATGTAGTTCAGCATAGAAGCGGCATTGTTTTCGGCTCAAGAGCCTGACCTGCCGTTTGCTTCTTGTTTCTTGGTAACCCTGTCTAGTCCTTCACCTTTCACTCCGGCCATGAGGGAGTCCTCTGCTGTGCCCTTTATCAGCAATAGACTTTGATTCTTTTCAAAAAACTTTTTCATTTCGTCTTTTGGAACGCAAAGTGCTGTGAGCACTGAGTCCTCACCCCAGATAGCGATCAGATCCAGAACTCTGTGTTGGTCATTCTCTCTCC
>NC_133778.1:47354731-47356757 GCF_003597395.2 Chelonoidis abingdonii | reverse complement strand
ATATATATATATATATATATATTTGAAAGCACAGTGGGTTGAATTGTGTGGAGTTCTTCTGAAAATCTGGCTCAGCCCCTCTGAAAATACGGCCCCTATTGTGCAGATTTAAACCTGAGTTCAGAGTCTATTTACGGCTGGAAGGGAATGTCCTAACACACTCCACCTGAAGGATGGCTTTGATGGGTGACCCCATGCCATGACTTTATGGCATGTTATTTGTTAGGCAGTGAAACAAATGAAGGGATTCTGCAGGGGTTGGCCCTGTGTCCATGTGGTTCTCCTTGCAGGGTTCTGGCTTAAGAACCCAAACTGCAGACAGTCAGGTACTGTATGTCTCTCATGAAATCTAGAGGCTCAAATTTTGTTCAACTATCCTATGTGGATTCTCTTCTTGTAAGGCCTTCAGTGCCCCTTGGGGAAACCTAAATCCCACTTTCTCCTCCATACTGATATTGATTAGTACTTTACAACAAAATAGTCCCAATGAATGACACTCCCGGTGGTTGAAGGACCAGTTCAGCTTGATGAAGGGTGTTGCAGTGGCACCACTAATGGGGGTGGGTGGCAAACCAGTCTCTTTTGGTGTTTGCTGTGGTTATTGCCACAGCTAGGAGCTTTCTGTTGCTGCAGCTGAGGTCCAGCTGTTTCTCTTGAACTCTACAGAAGTATAGCCATATTTGGTAGACCTGCCACTGGATTTAGAACTCAATCCTGCTCCTATTGAAGTCAATGGGCTTTTGTTATCCATCATCTTCAGTGTAAGCAGGATCAGACTACCAGGCACTTACTACTTCTAACTTTGGGATACTTGCCAACCCAGCCTAAGAAGGGATATTCTGACACCTTCTTCTGGCTTCTATGGTGTTACTTGCTGAGGAGGAATTGCAAAACCTCCCAATACAACGGCACCAGCTTTGGCCTACAGAATCTCTGCCGGCCCAGACATTGCCAACTATACTGAACTATGGACTGAAGAATACACTGTTGGTTTCAGTGGGGCTGGAAGGGGTGTAAGTCAAGATCATGGTGATCTTAGGACGGAGCCTGAGTAGCACCCACAAGCCATGTTTTGCTCTCAGTGGGTTGTCAATCTGGAGTATCTCCACTGACTTCACTAGAGTTACTGTGGATTGACATTAGTGCAGCTAGCACAGATTTTGGCCCTGAATCTTCAAAAGAGGTTGATTCCACTGTACTGCCAAAAACTTCCACTCAGAGACACTTTCCCTCCTCTTCCACTGACATCACTGAAGTGATGACAATTTACACCAGCTAAAGATTTGGCTGAGAAAGTTGCCAGTGCTTTAGAAAGTGATTCCACATCTGTCCCCTGCAACGTACTCCACTCCAAGAGGACAAGTTCTTGAATTCCATTATTTGAAAGCACACTGTTATCTCTGCTTTATATCAGACTTACCCTTTAGAGAAAAGATTAATTTAATGAGGTCATAGTCATACTGATTTAGCCATTTAGATAAAAAATAAAAAATAATGTTTTTTCCGATACATTTTATTTTTATGCAGTACATTCAAGATTAATTCCAGCCAGGATACTGTGTGAAGATGGCATAGCTCCTCTGGATTCCTGGGGCAGTTTTAATTTTTTTTGCGGAATGATAAGACTTCATACTTTGCCTGGGTCTTTTTTACAAGGATCACAAAGTACTTTGCAAATATTGAATAATTAAACCTCTCAGCTGTCTTTCTAGGGTACTAAGTATGTTAAACATTTAACAGATGGACAAACTGAGGCCCACAGGCACCCATTCAGCAAAACAGTTAAGCATATATGTACCTTTAAGAACACAAGTAGCCAGAAAGAAGGCATTATCCTCTGCCCAAAGGAGTTTGCAAACTAAATAAGGGCATGGCTACACTTACATTTTTGCAGCACTGGTAGTTACAGCTGTGGTCGTACAGCTGTGGAGGGCCAGCGCTGCAGTGTGTCCACACTGACAGCGACCAGCGCTGCAGTGTGGCCACATTTGCAGCATTTGCAGCGCTGTTGGGAGTGGTGCATTGT
>NC_133778.1:47314150-47335400 GCF_003597395.2 Chelonoidis abingdonii | reverse complement strand
GGAACTCCTACCCAAACGAGAGGAGTAGCGCTAAATTCGATAAGTGATAACTCGGATTTAGGGTTCGTGGACGAAAATCGAGCGTTATTGGCCTCACCGGGCGGCATCCCAGAGTGCTGCACGTGAAACCGCTCTGGACAGGCATACTGAACGTCGGATGCAGCGGGCAGGTAAACAGGAAAAGCGCCCGCGAACTTTTGAATTACATTTCCCTGCTTGTTCCAGACGTGGAGCTCTGATCAGCCGGGCTGGCGATGCAGTCTCAAATCCAAAAAGAGCTCCAGCATGGACCGTACGGGAGATACTAGGTCTGCATCGCTGTATGGGGACGACCAAATCTGTGTATCCAGCTCCGTTCAGAAACACGAAATGCCAGCGTTTGAATAAAAAACTGCAGGATACACAGGCGGGACGTGGACAAGCGTAACGGGATAGCCAGAGGATCAAATGGACGCTCATGAAAGGGAGGCAGGGGGTACTGAGGACTCCAGCCTATAACCACAGTCCACAGCAAGTCTCTGAAAATTATTTGGCATTATGCAGAGCCCAATGTCTGTAGGGTCAAACACAGTGTCTGGCGTGGTTCAGGGAACAGTCTCATTTTCTTCCCCCCCACAACGTGATGAAAAAAAGGGTAAGAAAATCATTCTTGACTACTTTCTATGTCACCCTATGTGTACTGTGAATGCTGCTGGTAGACGGACGGCTACAGCCAACTGAAGAGCAGTACCACTCCTCTCTTCCATCTTCTCCTCTCTGGTGGTAGACGGTGCTGCAAGACCTTGCCCACCATCCAGGATAACTCGCCTAATGCTCAAACATCGAGGGCAACATTGCTACCGCTAGAAGTAGATAGGAACAGAACGGCTAATAACAGCTTAATCATTGGAACTTGGGGCTCAAATTTTTGCAAATCACATTTGGGATTGAATTGGCTTGGCAATGAGTCAATTCCCTATCCTTATGGTGTCTAAATAGAGTCCATCTGCCTTGACTGTCCATAGCCCCGGGAGGCTGCCTCCAAGTGCCTCCCCCCCGACAATCATTTTCCTTTCACTAACAAGTCTCTGTTTCTTATTCTGGTATTGCATTAATACTTCATGACACAAACTGGGGGAGGGGCACTGCACGTAGCTCCAGGAGGTTGAGGGAGGAGGAAAGCAACCGCGTGCGCTTCTTGCAGGGGCAACCCCTGTGAATACTGAACGGAAGCACCTGTGGCTCTCTGATACACCTGGATCTCTGTTACACTTGCCTATTATTCTAGGGCAGGACAGTGCACCACTGACCGCTCTGGTCCGCAAATCCGAACTTGATGCGGATGACGGTAAACAGGAAATCCCCGAAAGCTTTACGTGACATTTCCTGCTTTCACGTGTCCAGCTCTGATCACCGACGGGTGGGTGCAGTCAAATGCAAAGTACTCCCTGCATTGAACCTTACGGGAGATAAGCAGATGAAATCGATTTAAGGAGGCGGTTAACTCGATATTAATGACGACGTCGTGTGAACGGATACAGCGTTAAATCGGTATATCGGCCATTAAACCGATTTAAAGTCGCAGTGTAGACCTGGCCTGAGAGTCAAACCTATAGAAGCTATAGCAGATTGGTCCAGGAAAAGCTGCCCCAAGGTAATGAAAACAGAAAAGTGATTTTGCATAAAGCAAGTTTTTGCTGGAAGCAAAGGGGAAAATGGAATATTTTGTGAGCACTATGGCTGTGAAAGAGTTAGAGGAGATTCTCATGGAGGTAGGAGGCCTCTTATACCAGCTAAAAGGTGAACATTTAAGAAAAGTCTGTGACTCTGGGCATTTCTAGGGCAGATTGTAGTAAAAGTGCATCAAAAGCCATTTAGTTTTAAACAAACATACAACAAGCCACATACACAGTGAATCACTAGTGTTAAGATATAAGATCTTACAACTCATTTCTACAGCAAAAACTGAGAAGACTGACACCCCTGAAGCAGAGAATTCAAAAACAGTATGCTGAAAAATTAAAGTTGCTTAAAATACAATTTCAGAAAAGCATGAAGGAAATGAAAACCCAAAGCTCAGTAAAGGTCATCCATTCCAGAAAACAGAACCAATCTCAATTTTTTTTTTTAAAACTACAGAACAGATTGGCAACCACCTGCCTTCTCCCCCCAAAAGGACAGGTGATGTGATACTAGTTTGGCTCATTGGATTGAAGGTGGAATTTGAAAGGGACACACTGAGCAAGAGATCAGGGAATCTGTAATCAAAGCAGGTTGCTCCTGGATATAACCTCAAGAGCTACTTGGAGGGGGAAAACTGATCTGAGCCTGTCAGAACTAAGGCACATATTCAGATCTTATTACCAGGAAAAAGATGCAACTGAATTTTACCAGCAGCTCAAGAGCAAGAAGAGTCACCTCAGGATTTCCTATTCAGAACTCTTGATTTAAGACAGAAAGCTTTATTCACATCACAAGAAGCTGACTCTGACCTAAGGTATGATCCTGTCCTTGAACACAGCATGTTCCTCCATTCAGTCCTGACAGAATAACAATATTCGAATAGTGATGCAACATTATTTAAAAGATAGGTTATAGATGATACCTTATTTGAGAAGCTTAACACTGATGCAACTGATAAAGTAAAAACAGAACCCCCCCCCTCCGAAAACAGAAGATGGGGAGTGAAGCCCATGCTATGGCAGTAAAGCGTACCTCCATATAAAACCCACTGTATACAGAACAGAAACCACAAAATGAAGCAGCATCTCTTGCTAGGAAAGACAAATCTCCAAAGGTAACCCATTGATGAATGAGCTAAGGGAACTAAAGGCATTTTTGATTAAATTGAAGATGTGAAAGCTAAAATTAACATCCTGAAGCAAGCTGTCCAGACATATGACAAAAGCTGTAATAATGAGAGGAGGAAGCCTTCAGACAGGCAAAGCCAAAGAAGAGGATACATTAGCTGCAGACAATCTGGCAGAGGCAGTACTTGTTACCACTTGTTTCAGATGTCGGAGCAGAGAACACTACCAGTCAGGATTCGATGTACAGCAAATCATTTGAGAAATTGGCCATTGGGGAAATGGCAGGGGATCATCCCTATAAGACCATGAGTGAGTGGCAGAACTTCAGAGTCCCAAACACAGTTTCAGTATCCGGCAGGAAAATCACAAGACGGTGGAGACAAAACTGAAAGCCCTGCATCTGATTTACCAGGAGTGATCTATATTTGACACCTGACCCCCATGCAGCAAACCCAAGTGGTTAATGTAGTTGGAAAGAGATATATGGTTTGGTATTTCCTCAATAAAGTAAAAACACAAGTGTTATGGGACACTGGGGCATAGATATATATAGTCTTGCGTCCCAGGGACACTCCTCAGAAAGCTTAAAAGTTATTAAAAATAGAAGATGGGCTTGATCTTAAAGCTGCTAACGTAACTCAAAACCCTTACAAAGGATGGGCTGAAGTCCAGTTCCAGTTAAGCAAAGATGATATTTTATAGAATCCTAGGACTGGAAGGGACCTTGAGAGGTCATCTAGTGCAGTTCCCTGCACTCGTGGCAGGATTAAGTATTATCTAGACCAGTGGTTCTCAAACTCTTGTACTCATGGCCCCTTTAACACAGCAAGCCTCCAAGTGTGACTCCCCTTTATAAATTAAAAATACTTTTTTTTATATTTAACACTATTATAAATGTGGGAGGCAAAATGGTTTGGGGGTGGAGGCTGACAACTTGCAACCCCCCATGTAATAACCTTGTAACCCCCTGAGGGCTCATGACCCCCAATTTGAGAACCTCTGATCTAGACCATCCCTGACTGTCTATGGGCTGGTCAGTCCTCAAAAAACAGAGAGCTTGATCACCGGCTACAATGTGATTGAGGAGCTAGTTAACACCACTGGTGCCAATTCATCTAATCAAGCTCTAGCGCCCAGCCTAATTAACAATATAAAATGAATATTTCCTCATGTGGGCATGGCAACAGTGAAAGCTCTTGTAAAGGTTTTCAGAAATAACAATTCTGACAACTTGCGTATACTTAAAGTGGGAGGAAAGGGGTGTAATTAGTCATTTTCTCTATGGGGATAACGTAATACGTATTGGGCTCACATAGGCCTGGACACTGAAGTTTAACAGCGATATTTGAGCCAGATGCTGGATACATTAGTTAAAATACCTAAAGGATCATCTTGCTGGATACATATCCCTGTAAGTAACCCATCAAAACATGACATAACATTAAACTGTGCTGGGAAGTTTATAGCAAATTAAATCTAAAACTCCAGTAAACACTCAGCTGATAAAACCATCTCATGTAACATAAATGCAAAACAAAACAAAACAAAAACACCCACCATCACCAAACAGCCTCTAAGCAGAAAGGATAATCAAGATCTTTTTGAACCAGCAATGAACCTGAACCATTTGTCAGAAATGCAAAGAAAAATGGCCCAGCAGATGATATAAAAAGAAGTCCAAGGCTCTCTCCAGAGTTGGAGACATGGGAGAGATCCCTAGTCTGCAAATGCATACCAAATTACACAACCAGTAACCCACACAGATGACTAAATTGTCCAAATGGGCTATTTTGTTGAAGAATGGAACTACCCGTACCATACATTTTCGATGTCAAAAAAAACACAACTGTTCATAAGCATGTGGAACATATGAGCAACTGCTAATAAGTCAAATTAATGGACTGAATGATACATATATGCTGTTAATACAAATGTCAGGAAGACATTACATTTACAAGGGAGGAGTGTAGCTCTCAAGGGAATGTTAGGGTTAACTTACTTGGAGCACTGTTGAAGGGAAAAAGGTCACACAGTAGGGAAGCAAGGTATGGTCCCAGGGAGGTTGTTTTGGTGTTCCAGTGAACCTGAGCTGGTGTGTGACTTATGCAGGCTGCATTTGTTTGGGTCATTTTATATTAAGTTTAATAAAACTTCAGTTTTATAGCCATCCCTGGACTGTGAATGCAACTCAAGCCCTACTTCAGTAACTGAAAGTGGAGAACAAACAAACAAAAAAAACCCTCCAAAAATACTGCAGTTAGCATAAGCAGCCAAACCTAGGGGAGATGATAAATCCATTAAGAGCATCTCAGTAAAATTCTTAATAACTATAATTCGCTCTTTGATATTACCATGACAGGAATTCTGCCTGAGCAAGTGCGCCTGAAGTGGGACCCAATCTATTCACATATCTCCCAAAAGTAGCACTGGCTAAAACAGACTGGACCCTTGGGACACTGGTGGAATTGTTGCCTTGAATGACAGGATCCAAAATGTAGCATTTACTGGTTCAGAGATGGATCAAGCAAGCAGAATCCGACCAGTAGTAGCCACGGCTAACAATGATTGTATTTGAGTATCCTGGTGTGTTTTATTGTATGATCACAGAAATTAAAAATGGAAAAGATCTATGAAGTCACTAAGTCAATCTTGCTACTAGGGCAGCAATGTTCCTAACAGTGCAATCTGTCCAATTTTTCAATTATCCCTAGCAATGGGTTTTCTTCCACTTCCACTGGGAAACAATCCCCTTCACTATGATATCTGTTATATCCTTGGGGGCAGCCGATTTAGGAAGAAATCACTTGAAGCCAGACAGCTAACAAAACTACCATTTATTTACAGACACAGAGTTTGCCTAACCAGCCGAAGCTGGCTGGGCTATCCCCTAATAATCTAACTCAATTGCCATAGGAACAAAAACCGCGACAACCAAATACACAACAATATTTTTGTCAGGATTTTTTCCTGGTGTTCAACTCAAATTTTCCTCCTTTTACTGTATAGTAGTAAAAGGGGGTAAATTTCAAAATGTTCAGTTCAGATAAACACTAGCAAGTCAAGAGCTGATCCAAGTTTATCTGAACTGAACCTCTGGTTTAGAAAATCAGGCTGGAAGTTTCAAAGGAATGTGGCTTTCTTGAGAGGTTTCAAATCTGCCTGGGTTTTGGCTACAATGAAAGTACCATAGAGCAGCCTTCCTCCTAGTATTTGTGATTCCAGTTTCAGCAGAAGCCAGGAAGTACAGAGGAACACAAAGAAAACTCTAACAAACTAGTTAACTAAACTTTTCTGAATTTATTTTAGGAGAAGGTTTAGTTTGATTTTTATTTCTTCCAACTTGTTCTTTCCATATTTAGTGCCAAATGCTTCTTGGAGTTATATCAGTACAAGATCATCAAGAGTAATGAAGTTGCCTTGGTGTAAGTGCAAGCAGAATTTGGCTCTTAATTTGCAGTTTCCTGTAGCTGGAATCTGGAATCTGAAACTAGGAAAATTCAACAGTGTAGACGCCGCTGCTAGGTTGTACACCACTGCCATCTTCAGTCCAAGACATGAATCTTTTTAAAGAGGGTCATTCAGCTGAAATGCATGGAACTAACTCATTTAAATATAATCAAATGGTTAAACTCTGACAGCAGAATGGAACAGATTTTTCCACTGTTTGCAATGTTAGAGAAATCAATAACACAGCTTTTCTGTGGTGTATGCATATTTTTAAAAAATATTTGGAGATTGAAAACCCATGCACAATAAATAGGAAAATTAAAATCTCATATTACACTGCCAAATGATGGGGTAATAGACACAACCATATTGTTCTGTAAAAAGCTGCTTTAAGAAGCGAAGTATGAATTGAAGCATTTAGTCAGTACTGTTTGAACAGATGGTGTGATTAACAACTAGCATGTTAGCCATCTCAAGAGCTTACATAAAAGTAAACAAATACAGTAAAAACATATCACTTTATTCCCCAAAAGTACTTTTCATTCATTTATGATTTGAAAGTCTATATATTTACCGTAGGGCTATACACGTTTGTAGGGAAAGCAGTTAGCAGTCAGGGAAGAGTGTATTTTCTGGAAATATAATGGTCAGATACTGCTCTTAGATGCATTCTTCCAATCCTCTGAATTTTAATTTTTCATTGGACCAACCAAACTAGTGCATTGGTTGTCATGCATGCTGACCAAATAACAACATCTGAAATAAAAAGCTGGAGAAATATAAAGCTCCAAGCAGTTATGGGGGAAATTACATTTCATTGAGAAAGAACTTCAGATCTGTTCCAGTTCCGATCAATATACATACCATATACCTGTATAACAGGTCTTATTTCTGCCATGTAAGGGCTGCTTTGACCTATTCTGTCAGGACAAAAGCCCTAAAGCCAGCCCAGACAGTCGCTGGAGGGTTCTCTCTGTGTAGGGAAATCCTTAGGTGGCATCATCACCCTCTCTCCCAGCAGAAGGTAGGCATAGGAGAAGGGGCCAAGTTCAGGCCTCTCTTAAGTCCCAACAAGTCTTGGCTATTCATGGTGGTTGGTGTAAAGCAGAGCAATGCTTAGGCCCAGGCCCAGGATTTGGTGAGAGGGATACTGAGGGAGGTTCTGGCCTATTATTTTTGTTAGCAGTAAGTTGTACAGATGGTATATTTGAGTGTTCTTTCCTGACCAATTATTATAAAATAAAAACATTTTTTAAGAAAAAGAAAAAAGGAGCTAGCAGCACTGTACAGGAGGAGAGACGTGTGGACTGAATTAGTTCTCCTCAGGAGCAGAAAGGCTGGCATCATTACTCTAGTACAAATGTTCAAAGATATTTTTAAGTCCATTCTTCCACATGTTCAGCTTTGGTTTTTTTGTCCACTTCAGAGATACAGAGTCATTCCAGACAGATAGTGGAAGGTAGGCAGAAAAGATACTTAGCTGTCATAGCACCAAGTGTTTGCCAAATGCTTTTCTTTTAATTCCAGTATGCCAAACATCCCAGTGTTTGTTTCTGATAACTTACCATCCACTAGAAATGGCTAAATGCTGGGGAAATGTCCTGTATTTACTCAAATGTAACAGTAAATTTATTTCAGCCATGGTTGCATATACCCCTTGTGCATTCACTTTTTGGGACTATTATAGCGATTCACCCAACTGATCACACAAATGGCATTTTACGCTAGCATATTCAGATAGTCACACTAGAAGTAGTATATTCTCTTTTACTGGTAGAAGGACGGGGTTCACAAAAGGCTTGGAAGTGCCTTGGAAAAGATGCAATTAGCTGAGCCAGACAAGGATCTGACTCATCTTTTAGAGCTAAGGCTCTTCACAGACGCAATTACATTCTGTCAATTACCATATTGGTGATAAAATTACAGACTAGTAAATGCAACATTTATATAGATAGGACATTGTATGACACAGCACAGGGACAGGATTCATAGTGGATAACAAACTATGAGTCAACAGTGTAACACTCTTGCAAAAAAGCAATCATTCTGAGATGCATTAGCAGGAATGGTGCAAGCAAGACACAAGAAGTGATTTTTCCACTCTACTCCACACTGATTAGGCCTCAACTGGAGTAATATGTCCAGTTCTGGGTGCCACATTTCAGGAAAGATGTGGACAAATTGGAGAAAGTCCAGAGAAAAGCAACAAATATGATTAAAGGTCTAGAAAACATGAGGGGAGATTGAAAAAAATTGGGTTTGTTTAGTCTGGAAAAGAGAAGACTGAGAGGGGATTAGTCCTCTTGTACGAAGAAGTTAAAGGCACTGCTTGATTTGTGCCAGGGCTTGCCAGAGCTGAGCCCTGGCACCTCTGACTTGCCATGTCAGTTTTAAAAGTAAAACAATTACTTGAGCCCTGGCACCTCTTTCATTACAAATTAAACACTAGTTAAAAGGGTAACATTTATAAATGAAAAAAGAAACTGAATATAATAGGGCTTAAGTGAGTTAGTCATAGAAATATTTGAGCATCTCTGCTAATCTAAAAGTTGTTTGGCAAAGACCACTAGATACTTGATGTTGCCATCCACTGAAGCCATATGGAATTTTATCAGTGACTTCAGAGGGTGTAGGATTGGGTTGTAGATATCAACACATCTGCAGCAGGATTCTGATTTCCCATGCAACTGGAATCTTGTATTGTTCAAAGTGCTATTAACTTAGGGTCGGATTCTGTTGCTTTTCCACATATTGAGAAGTACTTTGCTCCGCAAGCAGTCCCATTGATTTCAGAGAGACTGCTTGCAGGGTAAGGAGCTACTCAATGGTGCTGGTTCTCCATTGCTTTGCACCTTGTGTCATCATATATGCTAGTGCAGAAAGAGTGTAAAAACTGGAGATAAAACACTACCAAATCAGAATGGTAGCACACCTCTACCCTGATATAACGCTGTCCTTGGGAGCCAGAAAATCTTACCGTGTTATAGGTGAAACCACGTTATATTGAACTTGCTTCGATCCGCCAGAGTGTGCAGCCTCAGCCCCCCGGGGCACTGCTTTACCGCGATATATCCGAATTTGTGTTACATCGGGTCACGTTATATCGGGGTAGAGGTGTATTTTGCACACACAACGATTTCTGTGAATGACAACACAAAATGCAAACAATGGAGACCTGGGTCCAATGTGAGTAATGAGGGCAGAATCTGGGCATCGTTTAGTTCTTTTTCCATTTAGAAATGTAATAAAAAATCAGCCCCATAGTCAGTATTTAATATAAGCATTGACTAATTCTGACATGCTTCACTCATCTGTATCATATCACATCAGCACTAAGGTGGGGGGCATTGATCAGACTTACTTGAGCCCTGGGCTGGGGAAGCTAATGATCCAACCAGTGAACCAAATTTGGTGATGAATCCTGGTCATGTGCCACATGAGGCACATTGCACATACGCTAAGAAGAAGCACTAAGGTCCCTGGGCCCAACTCTGCCCTCACAGAGGTGCATGGAAACCCACTGATGTAATGGGCATTGTATATGTGTATCCAAGGGCCCATGCCGTATTAAATTGTGAACCCAAGAGAAATATTCTTTGCAGCACAGCTATGCCCAAATGCCACTGCAGCTAACACTATCATGGCAGTGGCATGATGAGTTTATCATTATTGATATGGCTTAACTTCTGTACCCGGAAAGATAATGGAGCAAATAATTAAGCAATCAATTTGCAAACATCTAGAAGATAATAAGGCAATACGTAACAGTCAGCATGGATTTGTCAAAAACAAATCATAGCAAAACAACCTGATAGCTTTCCTTGACAGTGTAACAAGCATTGTGGATGGAGGGAAGCAGTAGATATGGTATATCTTGACTTCAGTGAGGCTTTTGATACTGTCTCGCATGACCGTCTCATAAACAAACTAAGGAAATACAACCTAGATGGAGCTACTATAAGGTTGGTGCATAACTGGTTGGAAAACCATTCCCAGAGAGTAGTTATCAGTGGTTCACAGTCATGCTGGAAGGGCATAATGAGTGGGGTCCTGCAGGGATCAGTTCAGGGTCCGGTTCTGTTCAATATCTTCATCAATGATTTAGATAATGGCATAGAGAGTACACTTATACAGTTTCCAAATCATACCAAGCTGGGAGAGGTTGCAAGTGCTTTGGAGGATAGGATTATAATTTAAAATGATCTGGACAAACTAGAGAAATGGTCTGAAGTAAATAGGATGAAATTCCAAAAGGACAAATGCAAAGTACTCCACTTAGGAAGGAAAAATCAGTTGCACACATACAAAATGGGAAATGACTGCCAAGGAAGGAGTACTGCGGAAAGGGATCTGGTGGTTATAGTGGATTAGGGTGACCAGACAGCAAATGTGAAAAAATGGGCTGGAGGGGTGTGTGTGGAGGAGATAATAGGAGCCTGTATAAGAAAAAGACCCAAAAATCTGGACTGTCCCTATTAAAACAGGACATCTGGTCACTCTATAGTGAACCACAAGCTAAATATGAGTCAACAGTGTAACGCTGTTGCAAAAAAAGTTAAAATCATTCTGGGATGTATTAGCAGAATTGTTGTAACCAAGCATGAGAAGTAATTCTTCCACTCTACTGTGTGCTGATTAGGCCTCAACTGGAGTATTGTGTAGTTCTGGGTGCCACATTTAAGGAAAGATGTGGACAAATTGGAGAAAGTCCAGAGAAGAGCAACAAAAATGATTAAAGGTCTAGAAAACATGATGTATAAGGGAAGACTGAGAAAATTGGGTTTGTTTAGTCTGGAAAAGAGAAGACTGAGAGGGGACATGATAACAGTTTTCAAGTACATAAAAGGTTGTTACAAGGAGGAGGAAGAAAAAATGTTCTCCTTAACCTCTGAGGATAGGACAAGAAACAATGGGCTTAAATTACAGCAAGGGCGGTGTAGGTTATACATTAAGAAAAAAACTTCCTGTCAGGGTGGTTAAGCAGTAGAATAAATTGCCTAGAGAGCTTGTGGAATCTCCATCACTGGAGATTTTTAAGAGCAGGTTAGACAAATACCTCCCAGGGATTGTCTTAGAAAATACTTAGTCCTGCCATGAGTGCAGGGGACTGGACAAGATGACGTCTCGAGGGCCCCTCCAGTCCTACAGTTCTATGCTTTTATACAGAAGAAAAGTGTGCAGCCTTGCAATTAAAAAAAAAAAAAAGATTAAAGGCTTTACAAAACATTAAGAACAGAAGGGAGATAATAGAAAAGTAGGCTATGTAGACCCAGACAGAAAAGTCTGGGAACATACAGAGCCAAGTGATGATCTTAGTGACAGGACTAGATGACCTCTCCAAGTCCCTTCCAGTCCTAAGATTCTGTGATTCCACATTTCCAAAAACCCTTAGCAGAGTCCTGGCACAATTAAACAAGGCAGACAAAGATTAGGTGGTACACTCTGTATCTAAACTATGCATGAAAATACAACTGAGTGACTATATGGTGAGAAAATTTAAACTATCCAGCCAGTAAATCTTAGAGCAGCCTATTTCCCTCCCTCGGGAATGATGACTTGAGCAAGACTATCTGGCTCCAAAAAGAAAAAGTTAAAACTTTCTAAATTCCCTTAAGCATGCTGATCTGCTGCCTTCTAAAGTACTCCTTCTCCATGAAAGATTCAACCCCCGAGGAGCTTCTTCAAATCACCTTCTTTGATTAAATAATTTACATTCATCTACTCAGAGAACAGATAATTCCATGTGATTTATGTAGTTAATCCCAACAATAATCTAGAAGATCTAGTACCAAATTGTAACACTGAACTGTTGACAATCAATCCAGATCACAAATAGATCTAAGGAAATCATGACCAGCAAGTCGCATTCCATGAGCAGAAAGAGAGGCTAGACTGAGTTAAACTCACGGAGAATAAATTTGTTCAGTTGTTCTAATATTTACTGCAATAATTGGCAGCGAAGTGCCAGGATAATCCCAGAGATATTTGTAAGAGCTTCACCATTTATATTTACAGTATCTGGTTTTGTGTCCAATTCTGATCATGTGGATACTACTGTATGTGTTCAGGTGGAAAAAAGTAAATGTGATTCATTTAAAACTCTCTGCTTCATCAGTTTGAACAACCAGTCCTCATCATTTGTGTCTGTAATATTAACCAAAAGATCTGTCACTGAAGTGAAAGGCTGAAAAAAGATCTGTGTAGTTTACTCCACCCCGTGCTACAAACTTTTCAGTGGAGAACAGCAAACACCAATGTATGAGGCAGGGTCTGGCTCAGGTTTTCTGAGATCTGCCTATTTGCAGGTATTTTCGTCAAACAAGTGGATTGGTGGAGGGCATGGATCAGTGTTCACATTGCACTCCCTGTCAGTACCCAGCTCAAGATGGGGAAGCTAATGATACAACCAGTGGACCAAATTCGGTGATGTCAAGTACCACCTGAGGCACACTGTGCATATGCTAAGAAGTGGATTGGTGAATTAGCTCCATTTTAAAATTTACTTATTACTTTGACGGAAATAAGAGAGAGAGAGGGTTTATTTTGGAATAGTTAAATAAGGAGAATGAGGAATATCCTCTCAAGGTGTGCAGTGAGTTCTACTTTCTAATCAAGAATGCATTCAGGCATGCACCAGGTAGACTTCTTTTTGCTTTTCCTTGAGTAGGTTTTCAGTTTTCTGGATTAGACACTCAGACTTTCAATGAGAGATTAAGATGAGTGCAAACTTGTGTACCACAGTCCTCACCTGCTATCCATGGACAAACCAACTCCAAACTAAAAATGGGTGAAGCACTGGACATGAGCAAGACCAGAATCCCTGTTATATTACTACCATTGTTAAAACAGAAGAAGCCACAGGCAAGATCTTTGGAGGTTATTTAAACATTAACCTGGCCATCACAGCTGGCTCTGAATGGTATCAGCTGTGTGTAACTTCAAATACGCTACTTGGAGCATGGCCATAGCATGTGCTGATATCTGTTTAATAGTGCTGTTGATAACCAACACCAAAATTTAGAAGTCATGCTAGAAATAATCCTATTCTCACCTTCAGTCTTCTCCCAAGTTACCACAGTATATTGAAAGAAGACAGAATTATTTGCCTGTTAATCGTGCTGACCCATATTGTCTTATTTCCCTGTGCTCCCCTAGCCTGTCTCATCTGTCTTTTATCTTATTCTTAGTTTATAAGCTATTTGAGGTAGGGACTGTCCTGTTGTTTTGTGTCTGTACAATGTCTAGCACAATGGGGTCCATGACTAGGGCCCTTCAGCCCTTCATAATAATAATTTAACAAAATTCATCAATCTAGGTTCTTATCCAAAAATTGAGTAACATGGATAGAATCACCAAGAAGGGAATCTGAAAACAGTGTGCAAAGGAGATGGAGGAGCTTTCTGGTTTGTAAAATGGTTTTATGGCACGGTTAGACATTGATTATATTGTTTAGGGAAACAGAGTTTGTGCCAGAATGGGGCTAATGGTGGTAAGCAATTATTGCTAAATAGTGCTAAGAATTTCTCAAATGTTGTGCAGGCAATATTTGCTGCTGGCTATTTTATTTCAGTATAGACTCTTACTACTCTACAACAAAAAAGCAGCCAATCAGAGCTCTGAGTGCCCTTTTTAAAAGTACACTAGTAAATAAATAAACTGACCCATCAACCACCCCTATGATCAGGTAAAGCAAAAAATGCAGTTGTTGCTGCGTTATCTATGTTAATGCTGCTGACTCCCCAGAGACTCATCCCACCACTACTCAGTCTTATCCATCAACTCTCTCCTTAGGGCCTAAAGAGAAAAGATAAGCCCTGCAGAACACCCTGAAGGAAAATAAACTCCGAGGGGTGTATGGGGGGAGGGAGGGTGCAAGTTCCAATTCTGCAGGGCCCCAACGGAAAACACCCTCCAGCCACTTCTTCTACTAGCACAGAGAATCCAGCTCAGGTGCCTCCATTGATCACAACTGTAGCAGTATGTCAAGGACAGAGGCAGGTCCCAGGCCATTGATGACTTTATAGGTCAAAATCACCTTAAGATCAGCCCGGAAACTGATAGCGAGTGCAAGTCATACAGCACAGGTTTAACGGGGAGTCATGCATGGGACCAAGATGTTTTGGTTGTATTGTGGTAGTGTGTAGGAGCCCCATGTCTAGGCACTGTACAAACACACACAAGTTCAGGTCTTTTTGCAGTATAACTGTTCCTGAATGGTAGAAACATCCGGATTTTGCATTATCTGGCCCCATAGTAACTCCTGGAGGCTTTTAAAAAGTGGGTGAAAGAACAACACAGACACTGGGTATTTGGCTTATTCAACTGAACCAGAGTACTGCTATTTTGGACTTTATATGGTTCCTGAGGAGCTTAACTCCACAGCCCAATTTCACTGTGTACAGCTCTAGTGCATGTTGAATGGTCACCTGGGGTTGGATCACTGTTTCTGAGAAGCAGCAGGAAAAAAGTCACAAAGCAGCCTGAGCTTTTGATTAATTTAGAAAATGGTATATAAAACTGCATGCCAAGAAGAAACCAAAATAGGATCACCAAGATAGGCTACTATTCTTATTGAGCTTGGGGAGAATAAGCACTGAAATAAATGGCCTTCTAGTCAGGGGCAGCTCCAGGCACCAGCGCAGCAAGCGCATGCCTGGGGTGGCAAGCTGGGGGCGGGTGGCCTGCCAGTCATCGTGAGATCGGCAGTCAGGGAGTCTTTGGCCGTGTTTCTACGGCTTAGGCAGCGGGTATGCCGAAGGCGCGGGATTGGTAGATCACCCGCAGAAACACCGCCGAAGCCGCGGGACCGATGGACCTCCCACGGAAATGATGCCAAAGTCTCCCTGACTGCCATGCTTGGGGGCAGCAAAAACATAGAGCGGCCCCTGCTTCTAGTGGCCTTGGGGGAAATGTAGCATTGAATTTAGGCTAACTCTAGGGAGTTAAATATGTTAAATAAGTTAGCTCCTTATAAAATACAGGGGGTATCATGTCATGCAGGCAGTCTCCTAACCAAACCAGCCTTCTACAACAAAAAAGAAGCAGGGAAGTTGTGAGCAAGCCTCTTGTTTTTATTCATTTCTTCAGCAAGACACACTAGTGTTAGACAAAAAGGGAAGATAATTGCCCAGAATTCTATGGGTCATCTGACAAACTGCTTTCTAGTTTATTGATTTGCTGACGCAGACAGAACGTAATAAATCAATGAACAGCTTCATTTAGAAAGCTGGGATTAATGCTAGGAGCCTGAGGAGGAGCGTAAGACATCAGAGAAAAATCAGGAGCTGAAGTGGCTGCTTGGCACACCACAAGTCACACAGTGCACTCCCTGGGTGCAGCAGCCACTCCAGCCAGCTCTGCAGGCCAGTGAAGGTGGAAGAAGGCAGACCATAGTCCCACCTCAGGCCTTTCAGGTGATTTGCAATCCTGGGGGCTCCCGAAGAAAGCACACTACGCTGGCCAGAGTGCAGAGTGTCCCTGGTCCTTGTGCAGATTGTACAAGGGGAGAGGAGAGGGAAGAGAAGCTTCCTTGCGCACTCTCCACCATCCCTCATGCATCCATACTGGGGTCAGATTGTCCCTGCCCATGAGTAAACAAGGCTACCCTTGTTTTAATCCTCTGGGCTCTATTCACTCCTCACTTGTGCTGTACTAGAGGGCTTTGCTGAATCAAGAAAGCCCCACATGGGGCCTTCTTCATAATTGTGATTGGCTGAGCTGGCAGTGCCACCTATTAAGATTGCCCAACATTTCCCATGATAAACCCTTGTTTTCAATTGCTTATAACTTTGGCAAATTGTAACCATTTGGGTTGAAGTTTCCCATACCAAATGCTTGCCTCAGGCTGATTTATTTATTTAAATTTCAGCCAATTTTCACCATTTCTGAGAATGAGATAACCAGGTCAGGGGAAAATATGTTGTTCAAATAAAATCTTGAACTGTTTTGCTGAAAAGCTCTAGTGTCCCCATGTTTTGGAGCAGGGATTTGAAACTTGGTAAGGGACCTTTGTGTGAGGGATGTGCCTTTTGGTATTCCAGTGAAAAATTGCGCTAAAGTTGGCCAAGTTATAAGCCTTTGAAAAAATCTCAATTCACACATGCTCAGTAGAGACTTGTTAGAGCACTGCAGGTAAAATCGCAGAATTTTCTGTCTGTGTTGAGCATGCTCCAGCCCCAGCAGGCGACTGGAGTCTGCATGCACTACCTCCGGAGCAACTGAGCCCAAGGCTACATGGGCTCAGCAGGACTTCCACTGAAATTGCAGCTCCTGGCAGGCACCAGAGCAGAGAGCAGGGAGATCTTCTCTTGTGCTGTCAATGATCTTCCCTGCTGGTGCACAGACAACAAAGAAGAGGAGTATGCTTAACCTCAAATGCAGAGGAGAGAAGACCTGGACAGTACCACCCTTCTCCATCACTGCAAGTTAGCATATATTCACATGAACTTTAACAAAGAAGCAATAAGAAAAGTACTGGGGCAACAGGACAATTCATTGTCAGCATAGTCTAAATATTAGAAAAGAGGATTGGAAGTTAAGTTTTGTTCTATTTCCAGCTCTACCACTGCTTCGCCCTGGGCTCATCACTTCAACTCTCTGTGTCTCAGTTTCCTTCATCTGTAAATGGGGAAACAATACGCATATTTGTAGGTTGTTTTTTGAGAGCCTCACATGAATGTCATTATGTAAGTGCAATGTATATATCAAGTATAACAAAGCAGCATTTCTCAACTTTTTCTGACCCAGGAGGAACTGTGGTGTCTTGCCACAATCAAAAGTCCCTACAGTTCTTTGCAGCCACCACAAATGGTCCTAACAGACACACTTGTTGGTACCTCAGCAGAGAGACTAATAAGTAACAAATATGGAGCCATGACCTCATCCATAGTGGTAGTGGGTCTTGGTAAGCTGAAGAGCAGTGGTGAGACTCTGTTTGGAATATGCACTACTACTTATTGTGAAGTAGCACTTAGGTCTCAGTTCAGGAATGCACTTAAGCACATACTTAAATCCTCTGCTGAACAGGGATGGATTTAAGTACTTTACTGAACAGGGATAAATTCACTTTACATTTTTAGGAGGTGTCATTTGACTAATACGTATTGTTTAAAAAGGGGAAATTGAGCAATGTTTATTTTTAAGTATTATTTCAGGTTAAAGAAGAGATTTAATATATAAAAATGTTTCATAGCTAAAGAATTGCCTTCAGTTTGGATTGGGAACTGTGATTTGCTTGGGTCATTTTGATTATGGAGAAAATTCTCTCAACTCAGCCCCTCCACCCCCACAAAAAAAATCTTTAAAGATGGATGCGCTTGAAAAAACAAAACAAAACCCAACAACACTGTTTAAAAATGCAACTGCCTTGGGAAAACCTGAAGTTAGAACAAGTTTATTTCTTAGAATGAGAGAGGATTTCATTTTCACAGCATAGAGAAACGTCATCGTTAACCATCCCTTTTGTACTAGGCTTCTAATGCTGTGCAAGACCTTTACTTCACACTGTGAGACAGTGCTGATTCAACAGTTTCTATATGCATAAATTTTCACTTAAAAGCTGTGCAGAATATGAGTCTACTGGGCCACAGCTTCTTACTGAAATCAGATACAGAATTTATAATCTAACAGATCAGTTATAGGCTGCCCCCTAGTGTAAATTCTTTCCCCACAATATGAGTCCTCAGACTCAGTCATTAAAGCTCCCTTTACCAGCTGTCTTCTGAAGTAGCTCAGAATTCAACTTATTTTCTCTGTTTGCTTAGAATTATTCATTTCAAGTTTCTTTTCACTGTCTGACCATAAACATGGTACATTCTTCCAAAAGAATTGCAAGACACCCCACATAACATCGGGGATGTCTCAACTCTTCGATTTCAGCTGCAAACCCAAATATTTCCCCCATCCACTCTCCCCCATTTCTAACTCATCAAGCTTAAAAAGTTAAAATCATTTGTTACATTAAAAATAAAATCCATAACAAGCCATCAAAGCAAACTCATGATCCTGTCACTGTAACCTTGATTCTCCTCGTCACCACTAGCTCCTTTGGAAAATGACAAGACACAAGACGACAAAAATGTGACACTTGCTCTCGTGGTCTGGGCCAGGAAATCTGACTCTGCTCTCACTAATACCAGTGTAAATTAGAAATGACTTCAGTAAATGAACTGATGTCTCATCAGTGTGAAACAGGTGGGAGATCAGAATCTGACCCAGAGTCATTTACAGCATGCCCAGAGTATGCTAGACTTTAAATTATGCATAATTCTAATATTAATTCAAAAAAATCTGATTGCTATACCATGGTAAAAACCACACCATATGCAGTTCTTAACGAGCATGTTAGCATTCCATATTGTTCCTGAAACTCTGTCATAATCTGAGACTGATAGGTAGTCCTATGGGAACAGGTTATGTCAACTGACATTATTTGGAGTCTTATTTTATTTCCATGAATGGTCCATGTCAAGATAAAAATCAATAGGATCAAACCTGCAGTCTTTGCTGCGGCAAAACTCCCGTTGAGCTCAATATTTCTCTCACTCACTACATGTTAACAACCAAAATGTTGCTACACACTCATTTGCATGTGCATTAATAGATTGCATTGCAAGTATTTGTGAGGACAAATGGCATTTGTGTCTAACTTTTTTGAAAATCGTGCAAGAAAACACACTCCCACTCCTTTCTGTTACTTTAAGTTAAGTTCCCTGCCCTGTAAATGCCACAGGGCTGGGATCAAAATTCTCTTTTTAAGATGCACATCAATGGCATTCTACAAATAGCATTTTAATTATTACTAGCAGGCTGCATTGGAGAGTCACTGGTAACTGAAGGGCTCACTTTCCTGGAGGTGACAGATGTGCAGGGTGCTTCTTAGTTCATTGATTTTTCTCTTGCATCTTAGGAATGCCTTCCATTTACATTTGGCCCAACAACATATGGCAAAATCCTCCTTCTCGAACTTTAGTGGAACTTGCAGAAAAAAGTGAAGGGTAAGTGCCTCTCCAAACTTACTGCTGAATGTATCTCAGGGGCAATTTCAACTCCTCATCTCCCTTGAAGAATTGTCCAGTACTGTACACACATACACACACATGACAGATCTTGTCCAATTTTAAGACAAGAGACAATGGATGGTACAATAGATGGGGAAATACAAGATAATAGTGAGATGAATGCAATAAACAGCATTCATAGCACATAAGAAAAGCAGCATTTATTCTCCATCTCATTTCCAAACTCAGATGTGACACCACTACCTTAGATAAACCTCTTAATCCCTCTGCCTTTGCTCATCTCTGTAATTGTATTACAGTACAACTGTACCATCAGTAAAGCATTTGAGAATAAAGTTAGGGTTGCCACCTCTGATGTATTAAAAAACCAGGAAATTCAGGATGATTCTAAGACCACAAAACTGAATAGCTGGCAGTGTGTACTGATCACGCTCACAAATTTCCCAGGACAGCTACCTCAAAAAAAGGGATGATCCTGGGAAAACCTGGGCAGGTAGAAACCCTAAATACATTTTGTATAAAAGATTATAGACAATGAAGTTGTGTTACATTAGTCTGAAGTACTATATACATAAGCCAACTATTCTTAAAGCACTGCTCCATTCTTAGACCGTCATCCTGAATTTAGCTCCACTTGAAGTCACTGTATAGAGTGCATTGTAGGCTTGGGGCCTTAGTCAGGAAGCTGAAAATTTTGGTTTTTCATCCTTCCTTCGAAACACTACATTACTGATTTCAAGAGCACATTTTACCTCTCCTGACTCCATCAGCTGGAAGGGAGATGGAAAACACGGTTACTCACCTTTGTAACTGTTGTTCTTCGAGATGTGTTGCTCATATCCATTCCAGTAGGTGTACGCGCCGCGCGTGCACATTCGTCGGAGAACTTTTACCCTAGCAACTCCAGTGGGCCCGCGCTCCACCAGTTCCAAGACCGAACTACGGCGGTAAGTCAAAGAATGAGGGAGCGGACGTGACCGCCCCCACAGGCCGGCCGGCAGGGTAATATCAACCCACCATGGCGGCGCCACTCCTAGGGGCGGACTGCCAGGCCCACTGGAGATTCGGGTCTACCGGATAAAGAGCGTTCTCCGCAACGAACATGCACGCACGGACGGTACATCCTACTTGGAAGGAATATGAGCAAGCACGAATTCGAAGAACAGATATCAGCTTGGCTGCTGTTGATGCTTTCAGATTTCCTCACTATAGTAGCAGCCCAAAATAGGCTGCAGTTGAAACAAAACAAATATCATCTATGTTATTTTCCAAGCAGTTTGAAATTCCGACTGTGCAGAGAAACCACACCAATTCACTCACCACTTTAGTAATCATGGTTTAGGCTGAATTTCACCCACTTGCCATTTATACCGAAGTGCTGCTAGCTGGTGACACTGCATTGGTCTTCTCTATCCTTAATTATCTGCAGGCACTGGATTATAAGCTTCACCCTTCCATATTGTCTCAGTAGGCAATAACGAGATTTTTTTGGAATATCGCGATCATTTTCACACTCTTGCTGCGAAGGTTTTATTTAGTAGGTTATTTGTATGTATTCAATAATTCATGAAGGAAAAAAGCTCATACCAAAGCAAACTAGGTTTTCTAATTACTCCCTTAATCTCTCTCATTGAAATACAGACAGGAAGTAGATATAGTTTTAACCATCAAAAAAGCTCAATGTTCAAAAGCATAGCTCACTGGCAAAGATATAGCTTTGGTTGGCGTCACACAATTGCTTTTGGACGTATGTTTTGAAGTTGAGCTATGCCACGTGTCATTTCTATAATGCATTTTAATTATCAAGACCTTGCCATCTTTTTTTATTAGCGCAGGAAATATACTCTCCATATTGGAACAATTTGAACACAACAAATAGCTTATTTCATTATCTTTTGAAACAGAAGTTAGTATATGACTAACTGCATTTAAGCTTTTTTTTGGGTCATAACATGATTATAATCTAAGATTCAGATACTTATTCCTGGTTGTGCA
>NC_133778.1:47191548-47308505 GCF_003597395.2 Chelonoidis abingdonii | reverse complement strand
TGGCATAGCTGACCCTCCACGTCCTAACAAAAATTGGGCTCTTCTCTGTTCATCGTTTACAGTTTCTAGTGTTTAGTTAGTTTGTACTTTACTTAATACATATAGTTGTAGTTATAGATAGTTCTTGTATTAATTGTTAGTTATTCAGGGTTTTCGATGGGCTCTAAAGACGCACTCTCTCCCGCGCGGCCGGCAGCCAGAGGGCTGATGCCTGGTGTCGCGCGGGAATTCAGAGCGTGCTTGGCTTGGTAAAGCCGATGCCCACTAGTGATCCCACCATGGACGCCTGCTTAAGTGGCGCTGGGGATCACACTCTCGGAGAAAAGTGCCGCAATCTGGCACAAGCTATTTCCGGTGGCCTGGCGAACGTAAGAAGGAGGGAACGCCGCCGCATCCGGCACTCTTTATGGAAGAGCGGCAGGTCACTTCAAAACGCGCCCCCGCGCCTCTAGTTCATACATGGCCACCGAGCGTAGGAACTCCGGAGGCAGTCCGGACCCTTCGCTCTGTCACCCACAAAGCACGCGAAGACGCTGATAAATCAAGCGGCCACCGCACCCTTCTGATCGCGCCACCCGGCTTCCATGGGAAGAGGCCTCGTCATCCTCCATAATGATTGCATACCGCAGGCTTGCCCCGGCTAGACCAGGCCGACGGCAAGAGCTCACCGATGCCGACGCCAGCTCACGCGCTGGCCGTGCCAGAGGGCTTGCGTCTTGACATAGGTATAAGTCCGGGCTCTTGAGAAGCCGGGTGAACATCTTGGCTATTCCGTCCGGAGTCCAGTACGCGCGCTCCCATTGATGGCCATCATTACAGCTCGCCGCCAAATCGGGCGGGAGTAGAGCTCAGTTGTCCTGTCCACCTGAATTACGTGGCGTTCTAGTATTAGCCCGAGTGACTTCTCGGAGGCGGCAAGGAACCTTATTTTGCGAGAAGGACGAGCCTGGGGCATGCCGCGCTCCACAGTTCCAACGACCGACACGGCGGTAAGAAGGAACTGAGGAGCGGGCGGGCCGGCAGGGGTATATATCACCCACCATGGCGGCGCCACTCTAGGGGGCGACCTGCCAGCCCACTGGAGTTGCTAGGGTAAAAGTTCTCCGACGAACATGCACGCACGGCACATACACCTACTGGAATGGATATGAGCAAGCACTCGAAGAAGAACAGATATTCAGCTTTGGCTGCTGTTGATGCTTCAGATTCCCTCATATAGTAGCAGCCAAAAAAGGTGCAGTGAAAGAAATTTCATCTATGTATTTTCCAAGCATGAAATTCCCGACTGTGCAGAGAAACCACACAAATTCCACTTCACCACTTTAGTAATCTATGGTTTAGGCTGAATTTCACCACTGCCATTTATACCGAAGTGCTAGCTGTGAATCCTGCATGTCTTCTTATCCTTAATTATCTGCAGGCATGGGATTATAATGCTTCACCCTTACCAACATTTGCTCATGACAGATTTTTTTTGGAAATAGCGATCATCACACTCTGCTGCGAAGTATTATTAGTAGGTTATTTGATGTATTCAATAATTCATGAAGAAAAAAGCTCATATCCAAAGCAAACTAGGTTTTCTATATTACTCCTTAATCTCTCTCATTGATACAGACAGGAAGCAGATATATTTTAACCATCAAAAAGCTCCAATGTCAAAGCATAGCTCAACTGCAAAGATATAGTTGGTGGCTACACAATTGCTTTTGGACTGTTGTTTTTGAAGTTGGCTTGTCCACTGTGTCATTTCTATAATGCATTTAATTATCAAGACCTTGCCATTATAGCCAGGAAATATACTCCATATTGAACAATTTGAACACAACAAATAGGCTATTTCATTATCTTTTGAAACAGAGAGTCTAGTATATGACTAACTGCATTAGCTTTTTTTTGGTCATAGACATGATATATAGATCAGATACTTTTTTGGTTGTGCATTACAGCTCGTTAGGCACTTCAATGATCTAAAAATATATTTTTTGTAGCAGCTGTTATATTTTATGTATTTTTAAAAAGAATTGTGTGTGTGTAAGTAACATAGTCAAATGAAAAACATATGTCCATGGCTAATAGTATACGAAAAGAGCACTATGTATATCACCGAGAAATGAATAACATAAGCTTTGGTTATTGGCTTAAAATAATACTTTGCAATCATTCTCCCCTCCCCAAAAAAGGTGTGAATTCTGAGGGAGGGGGCATACTGCTGGGAATGGTGCCCTCTCTCATCTTAAAATGTGTGAGAATCCAAACAGTTTATTTATATGCAGCATCTTGTATTGATTACATGATGCTACATACTGTACGATTCAATAGGATTCTGAAATATATTTTCAAAGATCTCACAGTTTGTAGTGGGTGAGCCTCCAAAGGTTTGGTTCATATAGTAGTAAAGTTTAACACTTATCTTGTGCTTTACTTCTTGAGAGTGTCATAGAAATGTTTAATAGCACATACAAATGTGTACACGCAGCAAATGGGTCTCTTCCCTGAGGACCTTACAATCCAAGAGTCTAATCCTGCAAAGATTTAAACATATGTGTTGTAAGTAGTCCCACTGATTTTGCAGATTGGGAGTTAAGTGATGAACTAAATGGACAAATGGATATCATATATATACACAGGATTGAAGAAGGGAAAGGATGATTTTGCATTATAAAAAGACTTGATGGTAATCTTTTTTACTCTTTTTAATGGTTCATATTTGTGGCTTTGGCACTATTTGTGTGCAGATTCACTTTTTTTTGATAAGTGATGCTATAAAATAACTTTTTTAGGCATGATACAGATGAGGAAAGGGTGATAGCTTTGGATACATTTGGAAACTACATTCCAGTCATAAAAAACAGCAAGAAAGATGACTTGAAAACCTTGTGGAAGAAGGTGACAAATGGAGTAAATACACTGGTATCACTGGATGAATAGTGTAGGGAGGAATGCCAGAAGGAAACTAAGCCTGAGATGGAGGTGTGGGTTCCATGACATTTGGTACTCTTTGCTATGTGGTGGGGGCGTTCTCTAAACTGTCCCCAATTTCCAACCCAAATGCCTTGGGGTGGAGAATGCCACTTGCCTCTCACTAGGCCTAAGCCTTTTGGTTCTCTTCCACAACCTTTCAAGAAGCAGAGGCAAAGGCTCTTAAGCAAAGTAAGCAGTCATGGGAAAAGAGGGAAGGTCCTCTCCTGGATCAGTAACTGGTAAAAAGACAGGAAACAAAGGGTAAGAATTAATGGTCAGTTTTCAGACTGCAAAGAGGTAAATAGCAAGGTCCCCTTGAGATCTGTGCTGTTCAACATATTTATAAATGATCTGGAAAAAGGGGTAAACAGTGAGGCAGCAAAGTTTGCTGATAACTATCCTCAGTAATTTAGTATTAAGTCCAAAGCAGACTGAGAAGAGTTACAAAGGGATCTCACAAAACTTGGTGGGCAACAAATGGCACATGAAATTCAGTGTTGACATAAGCAAAGTAATGCAAATTAGAAAACATAATCCGAGCTATACATACAGAATGATGGGGTCTAAATTAGCTGTTACCACTCAAGAGAGAGATCTTCGAGTCATTGTGGATAGTTCTCTGAAAAACCAGTGGCAGCCAAAAAAACTAACAATGTTAGGAACTATTAAGAAAGGGATAGATAATAAAACAGAAAAGACCATAATGTCTCTGCATAAATCTCCTGTATGCCCACACCTTGAATACTGTATGCATATCTGGTCAGCCCCATCTCAAAAAAGATATATTAGAATTAGAACAGAGATGGGCAACAAGAATGATCAGGGGTCTGGAACAGTTTTCATCTGAGGAAAGAGTAAAAAGACTGGGACTGCTGAGCTTGGAAACAAGACAATTGATAGGAGATATGATAGAGATCGATAAAATCATGAATGGTGTGGAGACATACCCCTTCACATAACACAAGAATGGTAACCAGGGGTCACCTAGTGAAATTAATAGGCAAACATAAACATTAAAACACAAACATAAGGAAGTTCTACTTCACACAAGGCACAATCAACCTGTTGCAAGGGAATTTTCTGGAGGGCTATTAGCCAAGATGGTCAGGGATGCAACCTTGCACTCTGGGTGTCCCTGAACATCTACCTACCAGAAGCTGGGACTGGATGGCAGGGGATGGATCACTCAATAATTGCCCTGTTCTGTTCACTCCTTCTAAAGCTTCTGGCACCAATCACTGTTGAAGACAGGATATTGGTTAGATAGATCATTGGTCTGACCCAGTATGACTGTTCTTACGTTCAGAGATTTTATCAAGAAATAAATGCTGCACTGAGTGATACAGAAATGACTATCTGATCCCTAGCAGGAAGAGAAAAAACTACAATCATTAAAAGGGACCATTAAGGGTCTCCCGAGAAGTCACATGTATAACCCCAGCAATAATAATAGTGAACGGAGCCCCCATTTAGACAACAGAATAACCCTAAATTAACTCACAAATAGTCTAAACTGCCCCATGCCTCAGTCCTTAAATAGGGTACCTCTTTCATTTGCCCTGGTCACTGATGCTTGGCTGTGGTGTGAGCTCAGAGTGGAGGGTCTATTCCTGTAATCAGCAAGCTGCTCAGGGCTTCTGCCATGTTTGGTGCTCTCTGCCAGGCTGACTGTGGCTAGGCAGCCAGCACATCAGGGTTCAAACAGCATTTGGCCCTGCAACAGCATCTGCAGCAACATGCACTCCCCATCCACCATGTGGCCTCCAGGCAGCCCTTCCCCCACACCAACCCGCGGTCTGTAGCTAGATCCTGGTCTCCACTTGGGCAGGACTGAGCAATTCTTTGGGAGCAGCATTTCCCTCTTCCAGTGGGAAGTGGGCAGGCAGAAAAATGTGGGGTGGGATTTCTCTGTTAGTTTAATTTCTAGCCAAGTACAGCACCCGTGCAAGGGCCTGCTTCATGATCATCCAGGGCTCACTCTTTCACACTGTTGATTTACAAGAATCTCCCCCATGCAGCATTCCTTGTAAATAAAATTCCTTTACATTTCCAGCCCCGTCCCCTGAGACCAGCTCCTTATAGAGTGGGGGAATCAGTTACTTGGCCAGTCCCTGGTGCAGCGTAGGTGCTGCTAATAGATTGAAGACACAGAGAAGCTTCCTACCTCTCTCTCTGTAAGTGGATACAGTGAATAGTGGCTATATCTGGTACACAGTTCAGAAAACGAACAGTTAATACCATTAGCAATTAACTTGTCATAATTAGGCTTAGCAGGTAATGCCTCATTAAGATGAATGGTGAAATTCACATGTCTGCTGGTGGTGTTTCAGATTCTGTAGATGCAGACTCACCATGATAATTACCTTCCAATATTTCTTTCCATTTCTTTGATATTAAAGACTGAAATTTCATACACCATCTTCTGCTTCATTTTGTATCTGTTTGACCACTGTAACTTATAAGTCCTGCTGATAGTGTATTTGTTCTACCAAAGATATGTCACCCGTATTCCCAGTTCTTCACTGCTTCAGATTTAGAATTTCATCCTATAAATCATATTTCTGAACTGTAGATTGTAGGCATATCGGGGCATGCATTGTGTGTTCTATGTTTGCAAGCACACTGAAGATAATAATCTTAGTTGCTATGTATGTTCCTTAACATTTAACTGGACAGTCTATATAATCCAGGAATTCTCTCTCTTGATTTGCTGCTTGTGTTTCTTTGTCAGAAATACCAAGGTCCTAGATTTCATGATATGAATTTAATTTTAAAATGAGGATATATATTATAATTTATTACTCAGTCATCCTCCTTTGTAATTTTTGTAGTAATAGTTACATCTTTGTCACCTCTCACTTGTGGCACATGATTCCCAACCGCAACACATCTCTACTTCTTTTCTACTGATTTCAGGAGCAGTTTCATCGCTGCTGAAAAGAAAACTGACATTCATAACGTGATAGCAGGTGGAAAGGGAACTATTTTCCTACTCACTAGTCTATTGTAAACTTCATGAAAATTGCTTTATAAAAAATCTTTTGCCATCTGCTCTGTACTGCCTAGTACTTGATATCTTGTTAGAGTTTCTTGAACTAATTTTTGCAGCCTAGGCCTATTTGCATTTCCCAAACTGAGCCAAGAGACAATTAGATATAAGACAATTTGAGTCCCAGTCCCTCCCTACTGTGTTGGGAATGTCAAGCTTAAGTATTCCAGGTAACCAATGTGGCTTTGGTCCCATCCATTCTCAGCAAATGTAGCTCTGACTGTGCTGAACAAATTGTTTTGTAAAAGCAGATTTCTACTACATATAAAAATGATCATGTAAAACTTGATTAACACCTAAACCCTAAGTCTTAGATTATGTGATAATAGTTCTCAGCTTCAAAACCATGAGAACTCAGATTTCTCTTCCATACAGCCAAATTTCCCTTCTACAGAACCAAAATACTGCAACCTCATTGATATATTGAGTCCTGTTTAGTTCGCGGTGTTGTCTTTTCCTCTCTACTATTCATCGAAAACCTTTGTCCACACAGGTTGATTAGATTAATCATTGGCATACAGGATGTGGGATATCTATTTCCTACCTACTCAAATGCACATACACAATATAGTAACTTTCATATTATAGTATTTTTCATCTCAGAATGCTTTGCAAACTATGTAATGTACCTATCACAACAGCAAAATACCTTTGGAGTAGAGAGAGGCAGCCAACAAAACTTGTAGGACACTTTCCACGAGTGGGGGAGAATAGAAGTTTTCTTGAGAAAGGTGCCATGGGATCTCTACTGGCTGCGCGGAGCAAAAGGGAATCAGCCTGGAAGTGTCTCACAAATGACCGCTACACAGTGCATTACATGGTACGCTCTTTACTGTTTTTTGGATGCAGGGTTGCACCAGTTATGCTAGGATTTGAATCGGTGGTTCCAAGGAATCTTAAGGGCCCTATAGCTTCAGTTATGTGAACAGAACACAGTCGGTTTAATGATATTGGGCCAAAGTCTGATACAATTCACCATGAGTAAGAGTATCTTACTCTACATACAGTCCCGCTGAAGTCAATTGGCCAGATTCTCTGCCCCATCTGAACTTTGTTTGCATGCAGCTGGGAGGAAGGGACCATCAGAGAGTCATTTGTGGCCCCCTGATTCTGCATTGCACAACACTGGCATAAATTAGATCTGTGTGGCAGAGATGAATGGGGCATGCAGAGCTCCCCTGGCATACCCTAATACACCCGCCCCGCCTTCCCTTACACTGGGGATTTGGAGAGCAGCTTGTTCAGGAACCAGCTCCTCCAGTGGTGAAATTGCCTGCACAGCATGAATTCTCCATTGGCTGTTTCTGGCCAGTTTAAGTCCACTTTGTGTTGTAATCTGTATACTGTGCACAGTCAGGCCCATTGTAAATAAACACCTGTTCTTACCCTTTTACCAACACCACCTTGTGTTATTAACACTAGAGAGGGTTTTAACATCCACATTTACTTTTTACTCCTTCTGGTAACTGTTGAACGTTTCTGTTGGTTTCAGGTTTTAAAAGAATTTGATTTTGCAAAACCAAAACATTGGGGCAAATCTGAGTAACTGCATTCCCAGTGATTTAGTCATGTCTTTTATTTGTTTTAAAACAATTTGTCCCTGTTCACACTGGCTAGGAAAATCAGGTTAAAATAGTATTTAACTTGACATAAAGGTACATGATCAGATTCCTACTACATGTAGCAGTATTGTTATGCTGGACCGTATTGGTAGCTGCCAGCAAGCATTGCTTTGATCTATGAGCAATCACAGATTTAAGTGATGTTGATGGGCATGCTAGCCACTCATGCGTCTGGCTAAATGGAACAAGCAATTAAGCTCTCTTATGGAGTAATATAGCTGAAATAACAGAAGCCACCACCCAAATTACTTCCCACGTGGAAGGCCCGAACCAGAACTAACTCAGGTAGAATAAAAAGGTTTTCCCTGGGAACTGATTGCCAAGGCAAGGGCTGGGACATTGACACACAGCTATAATCCAGTCAAACAGAAAGCAGCCAAAAAAAGCCAAGAGAAAGCCAAAGAAGCACTGGTAGCATGGCCTGGAGAGCAAAGCGACAGAGCGTGAAAGAGAGCGCTTCTTTTGGACAGAGTTCTGTCTGAAAAAGCAAGTTTGGAATTAGGAGATGGTTTCTTTCCTCAGATTGTTTGTTTCTGTTCAAAGAAACCAGACTTTGTGCACATTGTAAATAAACAGTATTGCGCCACAGAAATACTTGACTATCATCAATTTTTCCTTCTCCCAGCAAGGCCCCCAAAATTTGCCTAACTGCTCAGGCTAAAAGGGGCAATGGTACTTTTAACTACTAAATGTGCTCTTAGAAGATTAGAGGACACAGTGACAAAAAATGTTGGAAGCCACTACTAAAGCTCAAAACACTGGTAACAACAATGGACACATTTTGGGCATCAGCCAATAGTGTAGAGAGCCAATAAGTGTTTCAGATCAAACTCTTTATCCCTTATCCCTCCACTAGCACTCATCAACATTTGACACTTATCCAGCTGCATTTCAGCTGCTTGATCCAAACCAACAGGAGTCATCCCACAGACTTCTGTGAGCTATAGCTCAGGCCCCAAGTACCTAATTCCCATTGTATCCATTGAATAGGTTCATAAGAACAGTCTAAACTTTGTTATTTTCCATTCTCATCCCTTTTTTTAAATGAAACAAAATAATTTCTTCAGCAAGTCTGCCTTCTCCCTCTTCCATATGTTCCTGCCTACATAAATACCTTTAGCCTCTTTATTAATTCTTTGATAAATGTGCAACATTCAAGCTGATTTTTAGCAGTTTTTGCTCTTACCTTATGCTGGGTTGGGCAAATTCAGACCCACTGGAAGCATGTACAACTACCCTGGCCTCATTGGAGCTCCACTACTCTAAGCTTGACCCTCTGTTTCTCTGGCCCTGCAATTACCACTCTGTGTGTGTGGCTCTCCTTCCACCAAGACTTGAATAAGAAAACATACTGCAAAGCAGTGGTGTTCCTGAGACTTAACATTTGGGGTGGCAGATGGGGTGATAAAGAAACTGTTTGTGGGGGTGGGGTATGGCCCTTATCACTCCACTCCCACAGCATATATTTTTAGCATTAAAGATAATGTGGAAATTTGGTGCATTTTAGAGATGTATTATATCAATATACTATCCCCTTAAGTATAGAGCTTTATCATAAGAATCACAGGATTACAGGACTGAAAGGGATCTCAAGTGGTCATCTACTCTACTCCCCTGCAGTCATGGCAGGACTAAGTATTATATAGACCATGCCTGATAAGTGTTTGTCTAACCTGCTCTGAAAAATCTCTAGTGATGGAGACTCCACAACCTCCCTAGTCAATTTATTCCAGTGCTTAACCACCCTGACAGTTAGGAAGTTTTTCCTAATGTCCAACCTAAACTGCCCTTGCTGCAATATAAGTCCATTGCTTTTTTTCCTATCCTCAGAGGTTAAGAAGAACAATTTTTCTCCCTCCTCCTTGTAACAACCTTTTATGTACTTGAAAACTGTTATCATGTCCCCTCTCAGTCTTCTCTTTTCCAGACTAAACAAACCCAATTTTCTCATTTCCTTATAATCAATGGTTTTACTAGACTTATATTTTTGTTGCCTTTGTAATCTGGCCTTCTCAATTTGTATCCAATCCTTCCTAAAGTGGCACCAGACTGCACACAATACTCCGTTAGAAATAGAACAGTAGGTGAGAAAGAATATCTCCTGCTGTTACAACAATTCTGCTAATTATCCAGAATGATGTTACTTTTTGGTCTGCAAGCTTAACATGTTGACTTCATATTTAGTTGTGGTCACGACGGAGTGACCAAGTGTACTAGTTTTAATAGACGTCAGAATTTATTGGGTTCTTTTCTTATGGACAGGCTTCCTGATTATCTCCTCCAGCACACACCCTCAGCCCTTGTTTTCAACATTGCTGTCTGGTCACCCTAAATCACTATGACCAGATCCTTTTCTCTAGTTATTCCTTCTTGGCAGTCATTTCCATTTGTATGTGGTGCAACTGATCTTTTCCTTCCTAAGTGGAGTACTTTGAATATTGTCCTTTTGAATTTCTCCTATTTACTTCAGACCATTTCTAGTTTGTCCAGATATTATTAAATTATAATCCTCTCTCAATAGCACTGACTTCCGTTGGTTGATTTGGAAAATGTATAAGTGTATCTCTGATGCATTATCTAATCATTGGATGAAAGTATTGAAAGACGGACCCCTGATGATCCCTGAGGACCCATCATTATGCCTATTCCAGCTGATTGTGACTGATAATACTCTCTGGATATGTTTCAACGCAGTTATGCACCCAATCCTCTATAGTGCTCCATCTAGGTTGTAATTTGGCCTTAGTTTGTTTATGAGCACGGGCCATGCGAGACAAGTATCTAAGCCTCACTGAAGTCGAGGTTTGATCCTATCTACTGGCTTCCCCCCCATCCAATGGTTGTCAGATACCACTGTCAGGAAAGCTATATGGTTTGGTTTGATATGATTTGTTTTTGACAAATCATGGTGACTGTTACGCTATTGCTTATTATCTTTCTAGAATGTATGCAAGATTGTTGCCATTATTATTTGGCTCCATTATTCTTTGCGGTACAGAAAGTTTAAGCCATATCAATAATGACTAATCATCATGCCTCGTGCACTGATAGGTGTTAGCTGCAGTGCTTTGGGCATAGCTGTGCTGCAAGAATATTTCGTCTGGTTGTTACAGTTTTAAAGTCACGCGTATGAGGCGCCTTGGAATTTACACATACTACAGTGCACTGGTAATCAGTGGGTTTTCCATCGCACTCCTGAGGGCAGCACGTTGGGACCCAGGGGACTAGTAGATTTTTTAGGTGATGTGCGAATGCTGCCTCAGTGGCAGCATAGAAGCCAGATTCATCACCAACAATTTGGTTCACTGGTTTGGATCATTAGACTTCCCCAGCCGAGGACGCAAGTAGTTGATCCCAATGCCCCCACACGCTAGTGGATGTGATATGGTATTCAGTATGAGTGAACGATGTTTCGATAGTCAATGCTTATATTTAATATGACTATAGCGGTTGATTTTTTATTAATTTTTTCTAATGGAAACGATACGTCTGCCAGATTTGCACTTCATTACTCACAGTGCGACCCATGGTATCCATTTTTGATTTTGTGTGTCATTTCACACGAACATATTGCGGTGGTGCAACATTACCTTCTACCGACAGACGTGACCGATCAGTACACAATTGGGTTTAGTTTCGCGCGCTAAAAGCTGCGTGCACGGCGGCGGGCTGAGGTGATACACCTCTGCGGATCGAAGGCACGTGGCAATTTAACGTGAGTTTCGACTATGAACACAGTAAGGATTTCTGGCTCAGGACAGGTTATATCAGTAGACTTTGAGGTGTGCTACTTCTGATTTGGTATGTTTATCTCCAGGTTTTTCACGTCTTTGCATGCGTATATGATGACACAAGTGCAAAGCAATGGTAAACCAGACACGCATTGAGTTCCTTACCCTGCAGCAGTCTCTCTGAAATCAATGGGAGGCTTGCGGAGCAAAGTACTTTCTCAATATGTGCAAGCGAAGAATCCGACCTAAGTTATAGCACTATAATTGAAATACAGATTCCAGTTGCATTGGCGAATCAGATTGCTGCAGATGTGTATGAATTACCGCTCTAACCTGCTGAAGTCATGATAAATTGCGCTATGGTTCGTGTAGATGGCAACGATCAAGTATTGTAGGTCTTTGCCAAACAAATTTCTGATTAGCAAGATGCTCAAATATTCTGATAGACTAACTCACTTAGCCCTATACCTATATTCAGTTTCTTTTTTCATTTTATGAATGTACCTTTTAGCTGAGTGTTTAATTGTAATGAAAATGGTTTTGCCGGCTCAAGTAATTGTTAACTTTTAAAAGTGACGATGGACAAGGCAGAAGAGTGCTGGGGGTATGACAGCATAGAGGTGCCAGGATCAGCGCTGGGCAAGCACTGGCAAATCAATGCAAGCCTTTATTCGTTCGTACCAGAGGAATTGATCTTCCCTTAAAGAGAAAATTCTCTCGGAAACCTAGAAGATGTTCTGCTCCAATAACCGCTTTAACATTTCTTGCGTCTTTTTACGTTTAGGAAGTGAATAAAAGTATGAGGAAAAAAAAAGTGAGGAGTGTTATTGTTACATTGGCCTGTTTGCGCAATTGTTACAACTAGGTATCTAGTCATTCGAGCACCAGGAAGTCAATGGGTTTATGCCACGGTTGTACTAACAAAAGATCTTGCCCCTTGGCAGAATGTTGTTGTGTAAGCTGACAGGAATCTTATTTACGGGCCACGGAATCTACACTAGACGATTGAAATCGTGTAATGGCGATGTATTACACGATTCGCTGGCGATCCGTTTCACATGAGTTCGTGTCGTTGAATATATCGATGAATTTACGCTGCTCCTTAATCGATTTCGGAATCCTCCAAGACGAAGAGGAGTAGCGCTAAATTCGGATCAGTGATACTGCGGATTAGGGTTCCGTAATGGACGGAAAATCGCCGTGTATTGGCCTCGGCGGGTATCCAGAGCTGCCATGACGCTTGGACAGCAATCTTGGAATCGGATATGCAGGCGGCGGTAACAGAAAAGCCCCGCGACTTCGTGAATTAGATTTGCTGCTTGTCCAGAGCTGGAGCTTCTGGATCAGCAGGTGGCCGATGCCAGTCTCAATCCAAAAGAGTCCAGCATGGACCGTCGGGGATGACTAGGTGCTGTCGCTGTATGGGGAAGACAAATTGTTATATCGCTCGTATACAGAACAGAATGCCACAGCGCTTGGAGATAAAAACTGCAGATACACAGTGCGGCAGTGACAGAGTAAGGGAAGCAGAGACTCCAATATGGGACGCTCATGAAGGGGGAGGGGTACTGAGGACTCGACATATCCACGTCCAGCAGTCTCTGAAATTATTTCATTTGGCTGAGCTTCCAAATGTCTGTAGGTTCAAACACGGTCTGGCGTGGTTGAGGACAGCTCATCAGTTTATTCCGCCCCCATCCACAATGAAAAAAAGGGAAGATTGACTGGTTGCTATGGCGTGTTGCTCCAATGTACATTACGAGAAACGGCGCCAAAGGGTTGTCTGCTGCCGTCGACAAAGGGGGGTGAGGCCTGTACCGCACCACTCGGGGCAATGTCTTCTGCCCATCAGACACTGTGGTCTCAAACACGGAAGTGGGAACTATGGGATAGCTGAGGAACAGCTACCCACAGTGCACCGCTCCTTAAATCGATGGTAGCCTTGGACCAGGGACGCAAGCAATCGATTTTGTGATTGCACTGTGGAAACAAAAACCCGATTTTATAACATCGGTTTTGTAATATCGGTTTAAACTACTTCGAATTAATCGTGCAGTGTAGACGTAGCCTTAGACTTAGCAGATCTCTAATGCACGGAATGTCTTTGTTTGCACTGCTGCATGCAGTATACCCACTGGATAGGTAGCCAGACATTCAGGGAGATTTTGAATGGCTAATGCACTTATGCACAAACACTTTTCATATGTTAAGTAGCTATTTACTTTATTCTTGCCCCTATTGGGCTTTTTGGTGACTCTTATAAAAACTGAGATGAGCTTTGCTAGATTGTGCAAAATAAAATTCCTTTTGTTTTCATTCGAGATGGACAAGCAGAAGTAAAGACACCCTGACATACACACACAAGGAAAACAGATTTGTTTTGACAGTCTATTATACTACAGAAATATTTATGAATGTAAGCTGCAGCAAAGTGCATCAGTCTTAGAGAATGCAAACCCTGTGTACCATATTCACTAATTTAACAGCAAGACAGGGAGAACTGAACAAAGCCCACTTCATTTTTGCTTAAATAGACTTACCAGAGTAGCCTAGCAATTTACCATTGAAAAGACTTCTTAAATGTCATACTTTTCACAAAATAGTAATATTTCTTGCATACACTGTTAAGTGACCACCCTTTATTTCGCAATCAAAGATCAGAGCTGGCAGAACTGAAGTGGTTTGGCAGCTGCAGAGATGCAACTGAACGGAACAAACAGTTTCTTAAGTGATGCTTGGATAGAAGAATTTGGAAACTGTTCAGCTTTTTTTGAATTCATTTAAATGTGTGAATTCTGCTTGTTAGACTCTTGGGAGTAATTTATATATATGGCACTGTATTTTATGATAATGTTGGGAATGCAATAAAATAAAAGTACCAAGAGAAATTTATTGTAGAGAAAGGTATAGCTTTTATTTACATTGCTACTGTAGTCAATAAATGCATGTAACAAGAGGTTTTGTTGCAATTTACATAGATTACATTAACAATTCTTTATTTTTGTTGTCCAGATCTAATAACTGAGTCCTGTTTTATAAAGTGGAACCTTCCTATAGACTACGGCCAACACATATCCACAGCATGTATTCAGTGAAGGCGTTAAGGATTATGGGAGAAACGCTTGCTTTGGAAGTTTTAGGGAAGTGTTATCCATCTAGGTTTAGAAGTGACAGCCTCATCAACTATTTTCTGCAGAGCCAACATCTCCAGATCATATAGCTTATCAAATACAGAGTCATTTCATATTATTTTCTGCAACAGGAAGTGCCTTCATAGTTTTCAGTCACATAAGCATCTCTCTCAGGGAAAAGCTTCTCCATTGTTGCATACTTGCAGAGTTGTTCTTCAGTGTTTTGGTTCCATCAGCTTCCGCTCTTCAAGGCACAAAAAGTCTTAATTTATCAAAAATTGATGAGACAGAGGTTCCTTATTGTCTAAGCTATCTTCTCTGCTGGAGCATCCAAGGAAGAAAAGATGACAACTTGTGCAAAGAGTAGCTTCCTTTATCTCAGCAACAGCTTCTCATTCAGCATGAGGTCTTCATAGCTAGTGAGGATTTTGGTTGTACTGGCATTTGGTCACACTAAACAGGGCAGCCAACTGGCTCTAGCTTCAATGTTTTGATGCTTCAGTGAGTTTTATCTTTTCACTAGATTCAGTACTTTCTATACAATGCAATGAGGACTCCTCAGCTGAGCTGCATTATTTTTCAGCAGCAGTGATATGGATTTTTAATAGGCTCTTTAGTGCACTGGGGTTATGGGAATGGGTTTGGTTTGAAGGAACAGATTATGTACATTCAGTTATCCCAAAGGTATTGGTTATTACTGTGAGGGTAACATCCAGGAAATTTAATGGAAAATACTGGGTCTGAACCTACATTGCTTGCTCATAGAAATCAACAGATTTTGATGTGTGAGATATGCAGGTGTGGTCCAGCAGAAGTACTTGTACAAGTGTTTTATGATCTACAGTGATAACTCTACAATGTTGATCCCTAACTCCTGCTGAATGCTGAGCTAACCCTGGACAATTTATTTACCAGCCTTTGTGTCTTTCCTCATTACAACTCATCTTGAAGCACATACCTATCTTCTGCCACCAGCAGGTCCTATAATTTGTTGTTTGAATTACTGCAGGGGTAGGCAACCTATGGCACTCGTGGCACTCACACTGCCCGGGTCCTGACCATTGGTCCAGGGGGCTCTGCATTTTAATTTAATTTTAAATGAAGCTTCTTAAACATTTTAAAAACATTATTTACTTTATATGCAATAGTTTAGTTATGTACTATAGACTTATAGAAAGAGACATTCTAAAAAATGTTAAAATGTATTACTGGCACACAAAACCTTAAATTGGAGTGAATAAATGAAGACTCGGCACAGTTGCCGACCCCTGAATTACTGTATTACACAGAAACCCCATTATTCAAGAGTCCTCTCTTTGTCTAGGCACTTACAGTCTACATTGCAACAGCTCTAATATATTTCAGGGTTTATCCTCACAACAATCTTGTTATATTGTATCATCACCTCCATTTTACAGAAGGGGAACTGAGACACAGATTAAATGACTTGCTCAATGTGGCAGAATCAGGGATTGAATCCCAGATCTGCGTTCCACTTTAACAACTTAACCATAAGACCATCCTTCCTTCCCATGACAGGCATTTTGTCAGAGCATAGACTTCAGATAAAATTTTTATATGCATCTAAGTGACTTAGGTCCTTAGATACCAATGATTTTAACTAAGCACTGTGGAATAGTCGAATTACTGCTGGAGCACTGCTTTGTAACTAGGCATATCATTGCAGGCTCTCTCCTCTCCATCAATGGTCACTCTAGGCCTGTGGTAGCCTGCCTCTTCTTGTGACTCAGCCCTCCTGCAAAGTCACATTGTAGTCTGACCCCTTCCAGGGTAACAAGAAGTCCAACAAACAACAATCTAATGTCCTTACAAAAGGTTTTTGGCCTCAACTCTGGGCCAGTCCAGCGACCCTATCATCAGCAGCCAAGGTCTGTTTCTCCCTGGACTTCTTCCTGGCACAGTCTGTCAGCAGGCCTCTTCCACAGTCTAAGCTCATCCTTCTTTCTGGGCTGGCTGGCTCTCAAGTCTCTCCTCTAGAATCCCACAATAAAACCTCAAAAAAAAAAAGCACTACTTAACCCACCCTCTGCCCTCCACAGGCTTAATCTTTCATCCCTGCCATATGTCTCTACTTAGGAGAGGATCATAGGCCAACTCTCCCCCCTGGGCTTCCTCCTTGACCCTCCTCATCTCACTAGTCTCAGAGAATGATTACAAAGTTTCTCCTTGCAGCTTCTTTCTAATCTGTGCTTCTCTTTTTTATGGTCACCATCCAGCTCCTTCCCCATCTCGGCTTCATCTTTAATTAAGCCTGAACAGTCCTCCAGGTGCAGCTAGATGAGGTTAATCAGAGCCAGAATGTCATTTATACCCCATCACAGGCACTTAAAAATTGTATGGCTTCAGAACTGGGCACTAGTTTTGGGGGCGTGTTTTTAGACTGCTGTGTGCCCCACAGTTCAGCAGAGTTTCTGCCCTTTCCAGGATTGAACACTGCAAACTCTAAAATATCATTTGATGGTGGTTGAGCAAATAGTAAGGCATTGGCTAGTGCAGTAGTAATATTAATTTCCATTAAAGGGGAAAAGGAATATTGAAAAGCCCAGGCTACTTACATGTATTTTAAACTGGAATGGGGAAAATCCATTTTACCTAATCTCAAACCAACTCTAACACTTATTGAACATGATCAGGTTTGCGTTTTGCTTAGAAGGGCCTGTAGAAGAAAGAGGAACAGAGAAAGAAGAAAGCCAAATAAATATACGGTGTGCAGCCATTGACCTGTATCAGACAGGCTTCTTGGTTTTCTTCTGGACCCAAGACACCGTGGTCTTTTCTTAGTTTGTAAACGTGTTTGTATTTTCAAAAAGAATCTGCCTAGTAATGGAGGACATGGTTTAAATGGAAAACAGAGTCCATAAACTAGTTTGGTGAACCCCTAAATATAGTTTGAGAGCTTTGCAAGCCTCTGAGGTTTACTGTCCCCAGTTTTAAGCATGATGATGATTAAAAGGTCCATGTACTTGGGTTTGCTAAAATTCTAAACACCAACATACCAAAATGTTATTGCTGCCTTCTGCTGGTGCTGAATAATAATAATAAAGTATTATCTCTTTTCTATAGCCACAGAAAAAAATAAATAGCTATACAAGGTTGGCCTCATCTGCTACTTTGCCAAGGAAGTGTTGTCTTTTTGTTCTCTTCAAATGAAATAAAATTCTAAAGAAAATATGCATTTTATTTTTCCACATAGTTAATTAGTTATTTACCTTCTTTAGATTTCTGCATTGTCTTATATGTGTTGAAGGAAGGCAACATATCTAAAAAATGATGGATAATATATTACTAGCAGGGACTGATGGAAGCTACTTTAAACAACAAATTTTAGCTGCAGGCAGATTTAATGTAAATACTGCTATTCTGTGTAATTTTTATAAACCTGACTCTGCAAAACCACTTGCTGCCACTGACTTGGATAAAAATAATAGAAGAAATTATTTCTTATGAGAGAATAATATATGTCATTGAGGATAGAATTAAAGATAATAATTAAAAGTGGTGCTCTTTTTTCCATTACATATTCATGCAAGAATGATGAACATTTGCGTGTATGGAATGCTTGAGTTCTGATGTTAAAGCTGCATGAAATCTGATGAAACGTCTCTTTCTCTTACTTTGTTGTTTTCTTACTACCCTCAGGAGTGCCCAACTGTCACTTGGTATTAATTTCAAGTTGTATAACTGGAGAGACTGCTTTTCTTTTCTAATAGGACTAGCGTGTGTTATTTCTTAAATTTGTTTACGATTCCAGTACCATTCACAAAGTAAAAGGTTATTATATTGTAAAACTGTAAATATGTGGTGTAACCAAACACCCCAAACACACCAAAAAATAAAAATAACATGCATCTTATTTCTTATTTAATGTGAACATAGAATCAGTGGTAGTTATAAACAATCAAAACACTGCAATCTTTATAAAACTATCACTAAATGGATTACAAATATACTTACAAAACAGGGTTAGCTTCTTACAGAGATAACATGGAGACAAACGAATTGAAGTGGCATTTTAAGTTTCTGAAACTGGGGTCAGTGTGACTGTCTAATTGCTTTTCTATGAACTGTGTGCCTTTTGCTTAATATAGTAATGAAACATTAGACAGACATTTTCATTCTCGTCAACTAAACACAAAACTTCAAGTAGTTTCAGTTTCATGCAGTCTTATTGGCTGTGGTTTAGTTTTGCAAAACTGACACCAAGCTGGAATGCTTCAAGCTGTGGTTCCTAAGGTCTGATGTGGGGAAATTCAGATAGATGGTATTAGTTTAGGGCAATGACAATTAAGTAAAGGTAAGAGGGAGGAAACTGAGTTTGTTTTTGATCTTTCCTACCCTTGTAGTCCAGGTTTCTGCAAAATTAGACTCAGTAGTTATGAGCAGGGACCTATTTTATCTGAATCCTCACAGTTCAAGAGCCGGATGGGTGGGATTCAACTAAATAAATGGCCCATTTTGATTGCTAACAAAGATGAATCCCACACTTTTAATTTTAATAATAACAGTTCATACGTCCCAGAGATGGAAGTATCCATAAAAAGACAACAGCATTTTGCAAAACAATTCATTTAGGAAACAGTCACCTGACCTTTTTTACTGCCTTTAAGATAGCAATAAAACTAGCTCAGCCAACTAGCCCTAATGAGGGAGAAAGAGAAAACATCAACCTCTTCCCTTTACTCCATCTAATTATAATCATCAGTGTCAACTGACTCCACGATCAGCTGAATCCTAATTGACCTCAGACACTGTACAGTGAAAGAGAGAACTGCCAAACCAACTGGAAAAATAAACAAACTGTAATTAGTGCTTAAACTCCTAGTTTTCCATTTCATATTGCCCGTCTATTATTTATAATTGCAACATCCTCTTTAAAAGTTGTTTTAAGGCTGAATTTTTAAAAGTTGGGCAACATGTAATGAGTCTCTTGAAATATGTAGTATATATTTCTAGAGATAAGCACGATAGTGACATTCAGTAGGAAATAAAATAGTGATGAATATTAAGCACATCATTCAAAGTTCCTTCTAGGGCTTTACAATTCACTCTGTTTTGAAAGTGACACTTTTTTTCCTGTCCAGCTTATCTTAAACCAAATTTTCAAAGACTGCCTGAAAGACTCTGCCTAATTTTGGGAATGTGACTAGTCCCATTGACCACAATGCTATTACACATATGCTTCAAGTTTTGTGTGTGGGTTTGGCAGTATTTGCAGGATTGGGACCTAAATTTGCACTTACAGTTTCACAGGCACAATCAGTTTGTGTGCTGCAATAATAGAAGTTTCATTCACACACAGGATTTGTGCACAAAGAGAAGTTAGCTAGATCTGTTCATACCTGAATGGCGCACACAAATTCTGTTTGCATAACCAAACCAAGGTGATGTTCCTTTGAAATCTTGCTGTATATTTGAAATCCCTAATCCTGGCTTCAAAGGTTTTATTAGTCTAACTGAATCCCTGTATTAATCTCACCCTGGATACAGTATGATTGATCTGACACTTATACAGTAGTGTTACAATCCCCTTTATTTTTGATGTTCTTTTATGTGAAAAAGAGCATCATTAACTCCCCACTCCCAGAAAATGGTGCTTTTGCTCTGTTGCTTGTGTGGAATATCCCAATATGGGGAGCAGTTTCTTGCATTGCAAGATCCATTCAGAGCCTTCACGTTCGTAAGTGAAATATCACATCTGTGGGAATTATCACCTAGAACAGTGTTAACTTTCAGTGCAGATGCTTTTTGTTTATAGCCCCAAATCTGAAAAGAGAAGCTCTTGCTGGTATTGTACATTAATTTACTAACCTTACCAGTCTTAGCAGTAGGTTGCTGCAATTGTATAGGGTTTGCTGTCAAACAATGACAAAAATATCTCTTGGATTCTGACTGACAACCCACTCCCCTTAGTCATAGCCCAAGCCACTCAGTATCTCCTAATATTGCAACAGTGATTCCTAACTTCTCGTTATCAGAACTCCTCCAATAGTCTCATTTGCTTTATACTTCACAAACAACTATCTTAAGCTGTGCTATAGTGCTGACCTCTCCCCTCTCAGAGGTAATTGCCTATCAGTGGCGCCTGGTGTGGTTCATGCATGTGTTTATTTTTAGGTTTGTTTTTGGGGAAGTGCCCATCAGATGTACTGGACACAGTACTAACATTTAAAAGATACTACTTAATAGAGGGGGCCGGAGGAGAATGATATCCCATCAGCCATAGCACACTCTGCCCAGCTCACTCTCGACTCACTTGGAGAAGAGATCGGAGACACAGATCGTCAGGGAGAATTTTGTCCACAGTTTGTATAAACCCTCTGCATCCTTTACTGTGAAGTTGGTATATACATGTAAGATGATATTGTTATTGTAAGATGTTATTAAAAGTGATATTTACATAAAGAGACAATCCTGGCAATATTTCCAAAGCAGCTGCTTTATTGCCAAAGGGAAGTTGGTGAGCATAAACTCAGTGGGAGAAATAGGAGTTTTGTTATTAACTTCAGTGGAACCTGGAATTTCACCTAGTGTCTTGCCTGAAATAATAGTAGATTGGAATTAAGAAAAATCTTTATCATTACAAACAGACAATTGACCCTGACATACTATACCTTATTAGTGCAAACTATGCTCCTGCAGCAGTGATACTTACAGCTTCCAGGTTGCTCAGCTGTGCATTTTATGAACAGCATAAATGCCATTTTGGAGGAATTTGCAGGTATATAACATAGCTGTGAGGATGATCCATGAAGCCTGCACTGCTGTAGCATGCTCTCTGCTCACTATTCTCCAGGACTTAAAAGTCTGCAGTGAGCCAGGATCCTGTTATTATTTAAGGAGAAAAATAAGAAAAAAAATAATCACCATAAGCAAACACCACCACAGTGTTTCCTAGTGTGATTCTTATAATCTGTGTATGTCATTGCATGATCCATATATTTGTTCCTAGCTCTGACATTGATTTGCAGCATGACCTTGGTCAAGTCATTTATTTTTCTGCTTCACAATTCCCCACCATACTGTAAAGTGAAGATAATATTACTTATGTAACTTTGAAAGTGCTTTGAGATTCATAGATTAAAAACACTAAGTAGTTTTATTTTAGCCTACAAAGATATAGGGTTATGAAACTGTCCTTACATGTTTTTTTTACAGTGTTGAGCATATTGTTCATGTTTAGCAAATAAATAACAATAGAAAGAAAGAAAAAGGATTGTGAAACATTACTTTTTCCTCTCCAAAATAAATAAATAGCTTTGAACAGTTTTGTAACTGAATAGGTTTTTTGAATGTTCATGTACAAAGATTGATCATTTTCTCTCTTGGACCAAGGGATTTAAGGTACAAGAAACATCTAGGAAGTGAAAACACACATTAAATTTCAACAATTTATTCTTCATGTACTAGGATCCCTTAGTTAAACTATGTCAGATTAAACTTTATATAAAATAGCATTATAGATAAAATGTATCTAGTCATATAAACATAAATACTGGCAAATACAAGAGCAAAATCGGGGGCTGGATACCTGCATTAGATTCACGGAACAATTAACTAGAAATTTCATCTTTTATTTGGCTAGAAAAACAGTCCATAAATCAAATCTCAAATTTTGCTATAGAACAATTCAAGTAGAAGCCTCAGTTATATTATCCCTTCTATACTTTTTCAATGTAATATGGCTTATTCTTTAGGGGGATTTTTTTTACCTTATTGTGTACAAGCTAATTTGAAACAGCATGACCTGTCTTGTCAGGTACTATATATCATACATTGCATGAGATTCTGTAATACAGAGATATTATTTCCAAGGAATAATTAGGTATTTTGATTTTAGCCTAAAATCTTTTACAAATCAATATATTTTCTTTTTTAAAATAATTCTTCTGATGTGTTTTATGACAATGCAATAAGCACAATTGGAAATGAAGAAAAGTGGTACTTTGTTGTTCAGTTTGAGAGAGAATCAAAGCAAATATTTTTTCTGGTTTATATGATCCTTTAGTTCTTTAATGCAGAGTACAATTCCCAGGTAAAATTAGGTAAATCCAAGTTTTTAAACACTCCCTGACAGCTGGGATGAATTTCTGCTATTCATCACTCTTTTTGTAAGATTATTCTTTTCAACAGGACATATAATAAAGGGGTGAATATACGGATCAAATCCTAATGTGAGAAAGAAAGGAATCTTAAATTAACAACCACAAAGAATGACTATGGGTATGTGAAGCATTTGTTTGCAAGACATTATGATGTTTTAAGCATATACGTAGTACTTTCTACACATGCTGAGTAACCAGGCTAATTAAAAAGCCCATATAGCTCTTGTTAAAATCTGTTCAAATTTTTGGAGCACCTGTTATAACAGAATGCCCACAGACTTGATAGTTTAGCGCCAAGACACCTGCTACCTTATGTCTCACAGTATGTTCAGTTTTATACTGATAGTAAAAAAAAATTCACTTTTTGACATTTAACAATCTCATAAATGATAAGAAATAAGTCAGAAAATTTAGTGATTTAACCCTTGCAGTGTCACTTCTTATTGCTATACCTATAGTTTTCTGTGAGCAGACAGAGGATACATATAATGTATAACCCTGGGACCATTTTGTTTCTTTGTTGCTGAAGCCATTATATCTACCAGTTACAATGCTGAGCGGGAGCCAGAAACCGCCCTGCATTTTATTCCAGAGATTTTAGAGCTGTAGCTTGTATAGTCAGTAGATATTTCATGCATACATTATAGTTTATCTGAAGAAAGGAATGGGCTTTATAATTCTAGCTAGCTTGTACTTTGTATCCTTGAGCTATTCCCATTTTTGTGCTACAAAGCTATAGAAAGAAAGAAAGTAACATGAAACAATTATCCTTTCTCCCTCCCCCTCTCAAAAAAAAACCCAAAAAACCACTTTGTTCAACAAATTCTATGATTTTGCAGCATACAGAGAAATGTCTCAGTGAATGTTTTTATTAACAGATGTGTATAAGTACTGATCTCTTTGGAGGGAAATAAATGCCAGGAAGGGAATGAATTATTAAAGATGTTACAAGAGAGTATAAGCAAGTGTAATTAAAGGACAGAAAAATATTTAGGCTGAATATCATGACTAACTCCCTGACAATGGCCCCAATCCTGCAATCACTTATGCATATAGATAAGTTTACACATTTGGACCCATTGTATAAATAAATCTGCTAGACTAGGACCACTGAGGGCTATTATAGATTCCCACAATGAAATCCTGGCCACATTACAGTAAATGGGAATTTTGTCATTGATTTAAATGAGGCCAGGATTTCCACCCATAGATTTAAGGCCAGAAAGGGCCATTATGATCATCTCCCCCAATCACTTGCATAACACAGGCCTTATACTGTAGTTCAACAGGGAACAATCTTTTAGAAAGACATCTGATCCTGATACAGATTTCAAGTGATGGAGAATCTATCATATCCCTTGGTAAAATAATCTCCAATTAGCAGCAATGCACACAAGTGCTTTTTTCCCCCCATCATCATGTGGCCAAGAGGTTGAGACCTCCTTCCCCTGATGTAGATCTCTTTGACAGACATCCATGGCTTTGCCATCTCCTGCCTGGATTAATGCAGTGCAATCTATAAGGGGCTTTACTTAAAAAACAGTTTGCAACTTCAGCAAGGAGACTATATAGCAACCTGAAAAATAAGAGCACTTTACATTAGTGGTCCATAAACTGTATAGTCATCCAATCTGTTCCTGAGTACAAGTAATGTTAGTTCTTTTATGTTTTATGATTTGGGTGTAATTTTGTGGCATACTATGCTTGCTGGGTCCAAATGAAGTGACCAAAAATGACAGCTCCCTAGATTTGTTAATCTGGAATTGTAAACAGGATATTCACAGCAGCCCTGAAAATCACTTCTCATAATGCCAAAAGCACAGATGTGATGGTTTTCAGGATAAGTTACTAAGCCTGTCTAGTTACCCAGACTTTAAATATCCAGGTGTGGTTGAGTGAAGAGACCTTAAGGTCCATCTTCAGACTTGATGAAGAGAGGTTTGCTTGGTATTGGGGTTTGATTTATTTTTGAAAGCAGTTTCAATTATAAATGTATTCACGTACCTATACTTTAGTGATAGGTACACTCTAGAAATGGCACTGAGCCTTTTGAAGCAGCGACTGTGTGTTCCTATCTGAGTGGATGGGGCCTAGCACATTCTGGATCCTAGAGCACTTCTGCTGATCCACCATGTTAGCTGGTGTTAGGACAATGCATAAAAATACTGACTCACTGTGGGAAGGTCTGTGTCTCTGTTAATGTTACACATTTATGTTGCAATACAAGTACACAGTAAATGACAGTCCCTGACTCAAAGAGCATATTATCTAAAAAGGCATGACAGGTGAATGAGGAAAAAAAACATGGGTTGGAACGGGGAGCAGGGAAGACAAAGTATCAAATATAGGATGTGCATAATTTTTAGCCAGTTGGGAGCAGGTGATTTAGCTCATTCGGACAATAAAATAAATACATAGTGAGAATGAATATGAAAATAATAATCTAGGTGTTGGGGAGGGTTAAACAAAGATTTAATTTTTCTAAATATTTATTTGTATTTAATTTTTTTTCTCTTAAACAGACTTTATGTACTGGAAACTTTGGTGTTTAACACTTCTCATCTCCAAGCACAACTGTTGAAAATTTAACCTAGGAAAACTAATTGGTATCAGATACTAAAAATTCTTGCAAGTTATGGGAAGTGTTAGTTGTGGGAAGAACATTTTTTCCGTATTCTGCGTATTGATTTGCCTTTGAGATAAAAAGCAACAAGAAAGCAGGTGATAAGCCTTTGTTAATGCCTCTGGGATGAAATGCTGCAGCTACAGACTACTGTTGATAAACAGATTTTGAATTAATTAGTTCTGCATAATTATCTGAGCTATCAAGTCTCTAAAGCTGAATGGGACTGGTCTTCATGCTGGTTATACACTCTTGACAGCCATCAAAAATGTTTTTTATTTTCAAAAAGATCATCACTTAAAAAAACTAGCTTTTACTGGGATAACAATAAAATAATATTCTACTGTAATGGTAGAAAAAATATTAAATCACAATGACTGTTGCTGAATTACAGAGACATGTAGCAGAATACTTTTGAGATTGCTGGTCGAACTGCTGGCAAAGGAAGAGACGGGCACTATACTTGAATATATGTGGTAAAGTCCCTCTGCCTTTTGGGCTATGAATCCTTAGTGAGGAGGCGGCACATAGGCCTCAAAAGGCATTGGAACCAGGAAAGGAGGCTGAAAAAGCTCTGCATCGATGTCTGCACTTGTTGAGTGCCATACCATATAGCAATTGAATCTGAATATAATGTTTGTGACTTGCTGCATGTATTAATCTCATTTATAATATCCGGACCCCATGTTATAAGGTAATATTTAAGTGGTTTGCTCTGTAACTATAAAAGTGTTTGCTATGAAACTGGAAACCTCCACAATCAGGAGAGAATTACAAAGTCTGAAGTATCAGTTTACCACAAGAGATATCATCTCCTGCACAATAAAACAAGGCCTATAAATATCAGACAAGCAATTGCAGAATATCAGTGGATTGTTCCCTCCATACCCATGAAGAGGAGATGTGCACAAACACTCATCGCTTCAGCTTGAGCTCTGGAGAAAAAGAATAAAAATCCCTGTCAAGAAGAAATTGTTATCACTATACTGCTTGCAATTCAGACAGGGCAATATTTTTAAGCATAAGCAAGGGATCCCTGAGCTGCTTAGCTTAAAGGACATAAAGTATAGAACTTGCATGTTACAGCAGCTTCTATTATTTTTGGGACCCTAACCCTGGAACTCATTTGTGTGTGTATATTTAGCAGCTTTAACCTTGTAAATAACTTGTTTCTTTTTCTTAATTAATAAACCTTTAGTTAATTTAACAAAGGATTGGCAACAAGCGTTTTGTTGATGAGAAATCTAGGTATGCTTGACTTGGGGTAAGTGACTGGTCCTTTGGGTGTGGGAGTAACCTGAATATTGTTGTGATTTTTGGTATAAGGGACCATCTATCACAAAAGCAGGCTTGTCTGGGTGGCAAGATAGACTGGAGTGCCCAAGAAGAGTGTCTGTGACTCCATGTTAAGGTTGGTGTAGTACTTGAGGAATTCACACTTGCTTCTTGGTTGGTGAAATCTAATTATAGAACATGCAACCAGTTTGGGACTTGTGCCCTGGTTTATAACAGTCTGCCCTGAGGCTGGCATTCACGGTCATGAGCCACTCTAGACCGTTTGACATAGGCATTTTTATATCATAAAAACATAAGAACAATCACACTATCTAGCCCAGTACTTGTCTTCTGACAGTAGCCAATGAACAGAGGGAATGAACAGAACAGGTAATCATCAAGTGATCCATCCCCTGTCACCCATTCCCAGCTTCAGACAAATAGAGCCTAGGGACACCATCCCTGCCCATCCTGGCTAACAGCCAGTGATGGACCTATCCTCCATAAACTTATCTAGGTGTTTTTTTTTAAACCCTGTTATAATCTTGGCCTTCACAACATCCTCTGGCAAAGAGTTCCACGGTTTGACTGTGTTGTGTATGAAAAAATGCTTCTTTTTGTTTGTTTTAAACCTGTTTGTTATAAGCCTACAAGCTGCAGCCCTGGACCAGGACCCGATTGTGCTAGATGCTGTACGAATGCTGAACGAAAAGACAGTACCTGCCCCCAAAGAACTTACAATATGAGTAGAAGTCAAGAGACAACAAGTAGATAGACAGAAACAATGAGACATGAGATTCTGGCAGATATATAAACATGGAAATGATTTTAAAATATTTGGGTTTTTTAATATCTTTCTTTAAATTTGAAGCTACAAGTATTCCACTAATGATTTAGGATCCTAAACAGATTTGAATTGTATTATAAGTCTGAATAGCATTTCAGTCCACCTTTACTTTGATATTCCAGCAAAGTCTAACCCTGTCACTATGGAATTTTGTAGGGGATGGGTGATTTTAATAACCAGAAAAGAGAAAAAACTTGTATTAAGTATTAGTCCACTTTGGATTTCTCCAATGACTTAACAATTCACATGGCATTAATATTTGATGACCAGGCCCTGACCCTGCAATTTACAATATGTGGGTGTAAAGCAGCACCTGCACAGGATCCCCCCCTTGAAGTCAATGGTGCTCTGCTTATGTAGAGCACTAGAGCACATACTATAAATTGCAGGTTTAGAGCCAACCTGGTTCCCTAAGAAACTTGGACAGGGTGGATGCTCTGTCTTCATAAATCCCAACTGTTTAAGCATCAACAACTAATAAAGTCTGGTGTGTACCAGCTCTATGTTAAAGTGATTAGCTTGGCTTTCAGTGATCAGTCTAGATGGGCCAGTCTGATCCATAGCATTCTACTCTTTGAATAATACATCTATAAATGCTTTTAAAATCAGGAATAACAAAATCCACTGAACTGATTTACACAAATAGGTCTTTCTTCTTTAAGATGTGCAATACCTAATAAATAAATAAAGAAAGAAATAAAATAAAATAAAATAAAATAAAAACAGACTAGTCTCATCAGACTTGTGAGAATCTACTGCTTTCCTTCCCCTCCAATCAAACTTTTGTGCCCTGTGCATTCAAACCAGGCACCTCCCTCTTTTATGCTGCCTGGGTACCAGCATGAAGGGTTATTGACAGCACAGGTGAAACAGGATCCCTGATCTTCCTTCCAGTGCCCAGATCTACCCTGGCCTGGAGCAGCCATTAAAGTCCAGATCCCTTGTAGCCATGGCCTGGAAATGCTTAGTTGCTCTAGGGGGAATGGCACAGTTCAGTCACACATAGGAGCTGTGAATGCCTTGAATATGCTAAATGAGTACATGAGAATGAGAATCTTCAGAGATTTAAACTGCTAAAAATCAAAGAAATCTGAGCATGCACAAGTGATTTTTTTCAGACTTGCAATGTGTCCAACTTTGCATGGGTTTTCACAGGGATGGCTAAAGATACATCCCTTATACAAAGACCACTCCCTGACCCATTTCAGGTGCCTTCTCTAGAACATGAGGGTACTAGAGCATTTCAGACAAAAGGTCAGCGGAATTTTTTAACATATGTAAAATGACATTTTCCCCTAGCCTTGGTCTCAGAAATAGTTGAACCTTTTTGGCTAAGATTAACAAAAACAAACAAACAAACAAACAAGGAGACAGTACAGACGATTTCAGAAAGTTCAAAGCAATTAAAACAGTCTTATAATGGGAAGTAGTGGTCAGCCTTAATAATAGGAGGCACTACCAATCTCACCTATAATAGGTTTTTATAAGAATGGAATTAAACATGTCCACTGAAGATGAGTCAGGTGCTCATGGCATCCTGTTGATGGGACGAGCGAGCTCTTCTATAAATCTAGGCTACAAAAGTGTGCTTGCTAAAGAAGCCTAACGTTTTTGGAGAAGATAATCATTCTAGCTCAGTCGGACCTCTCCCATTACTGTTCATGAGAGCTGTGACTGTAAAGACAGGGCCTACAAGTAGGAGGGCACGGTCCTCGTAAAAATACCACACTTAGAAATACTGGCTGTTAAAACCTACCATATTTCTAACGGTTTCTTTTATTCAACTTCCTCAGTGAGTTTAATCAAGCAACAGAGCCCTGAAGCAGTGCTCTGTTTGAAAATAGGCCAACAAACTTGGCCCAGTTTTCCTCTTGAACTGACTATACAACACTGCACATATTTTTATATAATCATCCAGTTCAAATTTTCTAAAATGTAACATGTTGCATGTGATATAGGCAAATTAGCATTTATAACAGCAAAAGGTATATCATTGTTAGAAGGAAGGATGAGTTAGTTGAACATTTGATTAATTAAATGGTATATTTTACCCCCATCGAAAAATATACATCATCCTTTGAAATAAAGTTCACTCCATCTTCACAAAGTTTGGGTTGCAGTTTTAGAAGTATTATTTGCTTGAAATGGCTAATGTTTTTCATGTGCTTTTTGAGATGCCTAAAACAATTGTACTGTAATTATAATGTGACTTGAGAAGAAAGTATTTAGAAAAATTATTTGTTTGTCAGAATAAGTAGATATTTCATACACAAATCCTAGCCCCTTCCGAACATATTCCTTCTGTATCTTAGTATGTGAGTATTAAAGCCTCTTAGAATTGATCTGGCCAGTACCGGTACTTCATTAGGTGAAACATTAGAATTAGTACTAGTTAAATTCCTAAATCCAAATCCTTGCACAGTGAGATGAGAATGGTGGTAAGTAAGGGCTAGATCCTGCATCATTCTATAGTGTATATTGGCAATTGCCTGTATGCACAGCACTTCCAGTGTAGAGGCAGACTATGCAGGATGACAATGGCTTTTCCATGTGACATATTGAGTTGCACAGCACCTGCGTACCTCCCTTCACACTATGTGAATCAGAACCAGCAAAGTGCTTATATGGAGCATTTTGGAAGTGGAAAGGGTGCATCATAGCAATGCTTCAAATACACAAGGTTCATTACTGTCATATAGACTATATTTGAAAATAGCTTAATTGCAAATATGCTATGTAGCTACATCTAGTGGAGTAGATAGCATTTGGAATAGGGCTGTCAATTATTCGCAGTTAACTCACACGATTAACTAAAAAAATTAATCATGGTTAAAAAAATTAATTGCAATTAATCACGGTTTTAATTGCACTGTTAAACAATAGAATAAATTGCAATTCATTAAATATTTTGGATATTTTTCTACATTTTCAAATATATTTGTATACTGTGTTGTAATTGAAATCAAATGTACAGTGCTCACTTTATATTATTTTTATTACAAATATTTGCACTGTAAAAATGATAAACAAAATAAATAGTATTTTTCAATTCACCTCATATAAGTACCATGGTGCAATCTCTTTATCGTGAAAGTGCAACTTACAAAGGTAGACTTTTTTTGGTTACATAACTGCACTCAAAAACCAAACAACATAAAACTTTAGCGCCGACAAGTCCACTCAGTCCTACTTCTTCTTCAGTCAATTGCTAAGAGAAACAAGTCTGTTTACATTTACAGGAGATAATGCTCCCTGCTTCCTATTTACAATGTCACCTGAAAGTGACAACAGACATTCACAGGGCACTTTTGTAGCCAGCACTGCAAGGTATTTATTTGCCAGATACGCTAAACATCCGTAGGCCCCTTCATGCTTTGGCCACCATTCCAGAGGACATGCTTCCATGCTGATAATGCTTGTTTAAAAAAGAATGCGTTAATTAAACTTGTGTCTGAACTCCTTGGGGGAGAAAATTGTATGTCTCCTGCTCTGTGTTTTGCCAGCATTCTGCCATTTATTTCATATTATAGCAGTCTAGGATGATGACCCAGCATGTTGTTCATTTTAAGAACAATTTCACTGCAGATTTGACAAAACGCAAAGAAGGTATCAATGTGAGATTTCTAAAGATAGTTATAGGTGTGGAGCATGCTTTCAGAACTCTTCGAAGAGCGACATTCAGATGAGGAAACTACAGAACCTGAACCATCAAAAAAGAAAAGTAACCTTCTGCTGGTGGTACCTAACTCATGATGATGAAAATGAACATGTGTTGGTCTGCACTACTTTTGATTGTTATCGAGCAGAACCCATCATCAGCATGGATTATTGTCCTCTGGAATGATGGTTAAAGCATGAAGGGACATATGAATCTTTAGAGCATCTGGCACGTAAATATCTTCCAACACCAGCTACAACAGTCCCATGCGAATGCTTGCTCTCACTTTCTGTGACGTAAACAAGAGGCAGGCAGCATTATTGCCTACAAACGTAAACAAGCTTGTTTGCCTGAGCAATTGGCGAACAAAAAGTAAGTCTGAGTGGACTTGTAGTATTACATTGTTTTATTTTTTATTGCAATTATTTTTGTACATAATTCTACATTTGTAAGTTCAACTTTCATGATAAAGAGATTGCACTACAGTACTTGTGTAACCCCAAAGGAGATTACCTAGATTCCTGGGGCTCCGTCTGCTGGCAGCTCAGGGAGAGGCACACTGTCCCTGGTAGGGAGGAGGAGCCAAGGCAAACTCAGGGTCTGCCCAGCAACCCATAGGGAGTGAGATGCCCTTCCCATGAATTCAGGAAAGGGGAGTAGCCACTTTTGAGTCAGTATGGAGCCAGCCAGGCCAAGGGCAGTACTGGCTGTGTGGGAAGCTGGTGAGTCCCGGGCCTGCATGCAGGATTCCCCCTGAGAACTGGCCTCTAGGGACCTGAAAGCAAGATCCCTCAGCTGGGCTCTTCCCTCTCCACTGATGATTTCCAGTTTGTAGAGTTTTGCTGAGAAACTTCCCCAGCCAGGCTGAGTTAGCCCTCCAGCTCCCTAGGTGAAACCAGTCACCACATGGTCAGCTCTGCTCTGTCTTCTAGTTCAGGGCTGCTGCCTGCTCTGTGTGTGTCTGGATGCTGGGCTAGGAAAGTACAGTTTGGATTTTAGTACAGTTATGTAATCTGCACCTTGAGCCCTGCACCCCTTTGTGGTGAGGGGAAATCCTGGGACTGAAGCAGCCTGATTCCTGCTTGAAGAGGATCCCTGCCAGCAGAGATCAGCCCATCTGCAGTGACTGAGGGGTCCAGAGTGATCGCTGAACCTGAGGATCATTCCTGGAGTTTGTGAGTGCACCACCTTTTAGTCAGTCAGGGAATTTGTTTTGGAGACCCCCTAATCCCAGAACTGTGTCCTCAAGCCAGGGAGTAAGGGTTTGGGGATTTTATAACCTGCTACATATTAAACCTGCGGAGAGATTTACCATCTTCTCCCACTTGTGAGTCCTTTGGGCTGTACTGAACCCAGTCAGCCACACTGCTAAACTACTGCAGAGAAGAATTTTGTAGTCATAGGTCATCAAAGGCCCTCAACCAAGTACATGTACCAATGGGACACTAATCTTACATTTGCTACATCAAGTCACATGACTGGGGAAAGTCACAGATATTAGCAGTGTGGGCACCGGTGAACGTAAAAATAGTGTTTTACCCTGTTATATTTGTCTCCTGTTTAATATAATTATTCTGTTGAGTATATTGTATGTGTTTGTGTTATTTCTTGGAAGTCTCCAACTATCTGGCAAGTAAGTGGGAATTACCTTGTGGTTAGAATTTTCCTCCCAAGCTGCCCGAGTGACCCTGCCAGGAAGGAGTGAGGCGGAGTGGAGGCACCACCAAATAAATTTATAGGAAAAAATAAAGAAGATACACCCTGCTGAGTGGGTGGCGGGATCCAGAAGAACCCACGCCTGTCCATCAAAACCTGTAAGCAGATTGGCATTAAAGAAGGTAACCCAGTGGAGAGAGGGTGCTACACTTGTATTAAGTGAATTGAAAAATACTATTTCTTTTATATTTACAGCACAAATATTTGTAATAAAAATATAAAGTGACCACTGCACACTTTGTATTCTGCATTGTAATTGAAATCAATATATTGGAAAATGTGGAAAATAACCAAAAATATTTATATAAGTGGTATTCTGTTATTGTTTAACAGCACAATTAATCATGATTAATTTTTTTAATTGCTTGACAGCCCTAATTTGGAACCTTAGCATTGTCGCATATGAACATGTTGCTAAATCTATGGCTCAAGAGATCCCAGTTTGTGTCAGAGTCAAGGGGGTCTGCATCATGTCTTGGGTCTTCTAATTTAAAAAGGTATCATAAGGGGTTCACCAATCTTATCTCTGAAGGGGACACTGGATCTGCTTATACTGGTCCTGGAGCCTTTTCTCACTGCCCTCTTTCCCCAAAAAAACATAGACCGAATGCTTGAGGCCACACCTTCACTAGAATCTCCGCTAGCTATAGGTTTTGAAGCCTCTCTGAACTAGTCCAGTCAGAAAAATTTTCATATTGCACATGGAAAAGGAGTTGTAATTTTTGATGGATTGTGCTGGGGGCCAGGCCTTCTCCATTCAGAAAGCCTGATTGTAGATTCCTCCTTCTGAAACAAGTCAGTAACCCTCCCTTTGTAGCTACCTTCCAGGCTTAGTGCAAGGCTTTTCTAGCTGGGTCAAATGATTTCCTGTTCTTCATCTTTCTTTTAGGGCTGTTTTCTCCTTTTTTGTCTGCCTGCCTTTGAGAGTAGCTACATCTCTGGTTCATTTGGCCTAGATTCTTTTAAGTAGGTGATTTTTGTTTTTAACTTTGATACAGAAACCAGAAAAATGTTGATGGGTGATATATAAATGAGTCTGCTGTTCACTGAGGAATTATGATAGTTATTACTTAAGCTGTGCCATAAATGTACGTGGTAATTACAGTCCAGATAACAAGAGTTACCCTGCCCTGAAAAATTATCCATTTAAATTAAGTTAAAAACAATAGGAGAAAGATGATAGCATAAGGAAGGATAGGAGAAGGGGAGGACAATATGATTATATGGCCATTTGCAGGGCTAATTCTAGTGTCTAGATAATGGAGATTTCTCTCTTTAAAAATATTTTTCCATTTATCAGTATGGCCCAACCTATCATCTTATGCTGAATTTAAGCCCCCATCCCCAAAAATTGTGTCTATCCTTTGTGGTTGATTACAGAAATTTCCAGCAAAACCCTACCCAGTATCCAAGCCAAGTTGCTTTTGTGTCCAGAAAATCTGACTAAGCAGAGAGCACAATAGCAGCACTGCCATTTTCACTTTGAAATGCACTGAAACCATCTGAAACTTTTACACTACCTCGTTACTGAGTGACATTCATCCCTGTAGGGAGCGGTGGCACGAGGCCGATAATGCCATTTAAGTCATGCTTAATACCTCCTTGCAAGAGCTTAGTACAGAGGCCTTTGGTAGCCTTTGGCACAGTGGTAAATTTTACCCTATAAATGAGTTCCACTGAGGTTAAACTACAGATATGGGACCTGATTCTCATTTAATGCACTGTTGTATTCAGGACAGTGGGGGATTAAGCCACCTGCATGTTTCCCAGATCTGCTCAAACTTACACTTGGCTTTCCATGGACTACTGCACACTAGCCACCCCTCTGAAAATGCCCCCTTCCTGCCCAGACCCTAAACTGGAGGCTGGCATCAGGGCCAGCATAGAGCCAGGCTGTTCACTGAGCCCAGAGGCCTGCCACACAGGTGACGTTCTCAAGGGGCTGTTTATGCCCACTTTGAAGACCTTCTGTGCTGTCAAAACAGTGTAAAGTGGCCTTAGCATAACTGAGAACCAGGCTTACTGTGAATGCAAGGTATAATCCAATTCTCATTATGAAACTTGCAGAGGAAATTCAGGTTACGGGCATGCCACACAGCATTTGTTAAAATATCAGTGCTTTCAGAACTGCCATTGTATTTCCACAAGCATCTGTGGATGAAATTACAACTTAGTTCAGAACTCCAGCAACATGGAAAGGGTGTTTCAGGGTATGTTTACAAGTAAGCATGCCATATGCTATACTAAAGAAAAACATGCTAATTACTGAGTAAAGATACAGAACTGCTTCAGATCCATTGAACAAATGAGCTGTCTACTTTCTGTGCTATGGGAATAATCCTTCTTAGTCCAGAAACTAAAATCTCTTCAGATGCTTAAGCTCTGAACTCAGAAACAAACAAAGCAACAAATTAGGGTTTAAATAACTAACAATAAGGACAAGATCAGTAGATGTCCCTGATATCTGAGTTCTATAGTTCTACAGTGTCCTGTTTTTTTAATTTGCTATTTATTAAGGCCAAAAAATGTGCTTTGTGCTGGACACAGCACAAAATAAAATAGTTTCTGCTCCCCAAAGAGTTTATAATCTAATCAAGATAGACAACAAATAATGTCCTACTAACTGGAACAGTAGGAAGTTCAGAGGCAGAACAAGATCATGCCAAGCATCAGGGATCTAATCCTGAAGACCTCAGTTAGGCAAAACTCACCTTGAGATCAGTGGGAGTTTTACTTATGTAAGGATTATAGACTCAGGGCCTTAGTCTTGCTGTTCTGATTGATTACTATTATTTCTATTGTGGGAGTAAACAGATGCCCCCGTTGGTTCCAGGGCTCATTGTGCCACATGCCGTATAAACACATAGGAAAACATGGTCTCTGCAATTTAACTTGAAATTTGCAATGAGAGAAGAGAAGGACAAGGATGTGTTTATACAGGTTAGCTGTTGTACAACTTCATGGTTCAAAAGTTCCTGAATATTTTTTAAAGCAAATTATATAGATCACCTATCCGCAGCTGATGCTCAGCCTTGCACTTATTGGTTGGTTGCTGTCTTGTAACCAAACACAGAAGTGGGTTTTGAGGAAAGAATTTTAGGAGGAAGGAAAAGCTTTAATGGATTAGTTTTCTCCTCTCTTCAGATGGAACTGAGGGGGGAAATACTGGGCAAACAGCTATGTGATGCTTCCCTTTGGTAATTTATACAACTCACTCTCTAGTTGGAGAAGATTTTCAGTCTTTCACTATCTTACATTTCCTAAATACCTAGGGAAACCCTGCTCATTGCGGATTTCTTATTCAAGGATGTAAGTTACACATACCATAATGGGATTTCTGTGCTTGTGTGTATAAGGGCTGCAGAATCAGGTGTCTGTTTTGGGGTGGTCATAACCTCCCTTGAAAATATATTTCTGTTTCTGGCATTGTCTGTACAACTGACTTCTTGGGAAGGAAATATTTAGGATTAGTTGATTGATGTTTTGTGTAATTTTTTTTTTGCTTCAACTGTTATGTCTTAAGCACTATTATGATGTATGTAGTAGTTATGATTGTTCTCTGGGTACTGCATCTTTCCATTTCTAAATGTCTGTGGTGGAGTGCCAGGACAGTGAGAGAAAGTTAATGCAGCATGTTACAGAGGAGATGTGTGCTGGGGCTCTCTGAGGGTTACTTTTGTGCTGTGTTTTACTTTAAATTCGTTATTTCTCTGGAAGTCATTCAGGCTGAAAGTTTATGGTTGCTACCAGAAGTGTTTATTTCCATCGATCATCATAGTAGCTCCCTTAACTATTTATTACACAATCAGTTTAATAATCAGACTTCCACCTCTGCCACCAGAGTTTTTTGGCCTTCTGTTTTTTACCTTCCCCATTCCCCCATCCACTCTAGAAAATCTGCTTTAAAATGTTATACTTATAATATTTCCTTTAACACCTCATATACTGGCTTCAAAAGCACTTTGGAAGCTATGTGCATACAGTACCCCTGCAAAGCAACTACTTCCAGTAAGGAGGACAGTAACCTACTGCAGTACAGCATGAGAGCCATGGGAGCAGAAACCCTACCCTTACAAAAAGGGTAGAAACAGCATTTAAAAGAACAGTTCCATCTACCTTCTTGCCACTGTCCTAAGTCCTGTTGATTTTATGCTGGAAGCCCAATGATGACATCACAATGAATCTCTCACTGCTGATAGACAGCAATCTACAGTGACTCTGTGTTGGATTATCTTGCTAGATAACATAGGACCACGCCATCCCGTGCCCAGGTTATTTCCATGTAGGAAATTCCATCTGCACTGGTGGAATTTCTGATGCAGTCTTTCATTGAAGTTCAGGGGCTTCCCCTTCTCCCTGGGGAAGTGGCCATAGGTTTCTCTCCTGCAAACCAACAGATTCTGGATGATTCATGAGGCTAAAACCATCTGTATTGGTTACTCATTCCTCTGCGGCCCTTTGTAGCCAGTGGCTTGTCTCCTGACTGCCAAAGAAAGTTTTACAGTAAAGAGGAGGGACAGAGATTATGGTAGAATAAGCATTAACTTCCTCACAAAAGTCTTGTAGGCTTGGAAGTGGGGGTGGAGGTAATACTGTTGAGAGTAACTGTTCCCTGTGGCTCTGTCCTAGCCCCTACAGCTGAAGAGCCTGAACCCCACTGAGCACTCATGGATGGGCTCCAAGAAGTCATAGATACAATGCTATAGAGATAGCACTCCCATCCCCATACGTGGCCATTCCTCACTCTTCTGGCCTGATTCACCTGTTTTATCCATTCTGCCTGCAGAGACAATACGTACCCGACTGCTGGAGCTGTCATTTTTATTCCCTGATTCAATTTCCATGATCCACAGAAGATTTGATGTGAGGCTGATAATTCCCTGCAAATTCTGTTACTGCAGTACTGTGCAGGACATATCCTTAAGAAATGTATGAGTTGTGGGAGTGGGTTTTAGCAGGAGAAAAATATTTCCATTTGTTTTGAAGAGGGAAAGGAAAAGAAAACGTTTTGATGTAAGTTTTGTAAATGTGTTAAATGATAAATTACTAATCGAGGTCATGAGATCATTAAAAAACATTTTGAAATGCATGAATATAGAAAAGTGTGTGTGGAGGGGAATTAGTTGCTACTGCCAGCTGGCAAGTAAAATAAAGAGGTCAAGGACATCTATGGACTGTAAAGATGTAAATGAACAAATCAGATAAGCAAATACTGTTATTTCAAAAGCTACTGTATTTCACTGACAAGTTACAGAAACGTGTTATTGATTGTTGTATTATTGATCATTTCTTATAAATATCAGCAAGACTGAACAGGGAACATTCTGAAATTTAGCAGTCTCTAAACAGGGAATATAATTAAGGATTTGAAAGCTGATATTTAGTACCATGAAGCTAACATGTAATATCACAGAAGTGAGCAGCTTCATGTCTGTAATAATAAATTCTATCCAGATTTCTGCAGTCTTGGGAGAATATGAATACTTTGGGAGAACTAATATTGTTCATTCTGTAAGATACATATGTTCTGGAAAGAATAACAGGCTTCTAAACTACTTGGATGGTCATCAGTGGAAAGAGTCACAGAGAGGAACTACATTAACAAGAACTAACAGAAAACCTACAGAAAGTGACTGGAACTTTAAATCTGTGTTGATTAATGGCCATCGGAGCCTTTGTGTAAATAATTACTATACCTCTCACTCCCCTATTCCTGCCACTCTCCATGGGCAGCCAGCTTTCCTATCCATCTACTGACCACAATCACTACTGGGGAGCATTTCTTTGAGGGTTGCCTCAGATGAGTGCTATGGGACAGGTTCTCAGCTGCCTCTCACAAGAGGTCAGAATAGAAGGCTTTCTTCTCCTCTTCAGGGATGCACTGAAGTGACTTTACTTCAAAACAATCTAAGACTCAGATGGTCTCAAAACAATATTTGTTAAGGAGAGAGAGAAAAACCTGGATTAAAAAGAAAGGGATATTCATAGAATGCCTAGTATGAAACTGCAAAAGCTATTCTAGATAGGTCCCCTTCATGTCATTACAGGAGAACAAGCAGTATGTTACAGCCCAGTAGACCATGTATTCTTTATTCCCTACCACTCTTTGTCAGGCAGCATCTCTCTCACAGGCACACACACACCAGTCTCTTCTGGTGTCTTGGATCATCTTCCACTCTTAAGAGTCTTGGTCCCCCTTCCACCACAGTTACAGACAATGATCCTTTTGATGCTCAAGATGTTAGTCTGTATTCCTAGTCATAGCATGTGAGCAAAAGTATTTATATACATGCCCTTTCTGAGGGAATAGGACAGTTTCTTATGAAAATCCACTATATATTTTGAAGTTACTCTCTATTTTTATTAATCAATCTTTAGGTAAAGATGTTTGGGTTCCTGTTTTTCTTTCTGTTGCACTTATTTCTCCAAATGTTCCTTTGAAGGTGTATCCACAAAGTCACTGACTCTCAGCATCCAGTTGTATTCATCTACCTTCCACATAATTGGTGCTGAAAAAAAGGTCCTTTTGAGATTCTCATTAAACATCCATTCAGATGTTTACTGGCACTGACCAAAGGTTTTAATCTTGACGATAACTCATGGTCTGCCTGATATTTGATTTGATGTTTGATATCTTTCCTTACCTGTATTTCTACTCTGTATCGGACATGAATTATTGACAAATAAAGTCAGTTTGTCACATTTACTAAATTCAGATCTGCAACCACTGCCTCTAAAAACCCCCAGTGCTTTCAGTCTTATGACCAATAAAAATAAATCTCCCATTAACCATTTATATCAGTTTCCCAAACTGTGATCTGTCGCGAGCAGGTTGGTCACATGGTGTTGCTTCTGTTTATTTCCAGCTGTCAAAGTCACATGAGAAGCTAACTAAAATACATTCATCACTCCTCTAATATTTCTTTTTCATGTGAAAGATTGTACCTCCCGGCAGTAATGACAGCAATCAGAAACAGGAGGAGATTTATATGAGCTGAACAGTTGCTAATGAGAGTGGTGGTCTCTACTAATATGTGGTCTAAACTACCCCCCCCCGATTCAGATCATGCAAATGTGATTTTAAATCATCTCCTGCTGACATTATAATATATGGGATGCCCCCAAAAATTCAATTCACTGGAACTGAGGAAAAAAATATACGAAATTTAGAAAGTTATAAGCAGAATATGGCAAATGCCAGATGAGGTGTGAGAGAATGAATGCCATATGTTATATGTTCCACATGCTTTTCTATGCTAACTTTTTATTATAGGACTATACATTTATGTATTGTTCACAGGTTTTTAAATGTTATATCTTTTCTCCTATAGGACTCTCACATAAGTACGAATGACTCACCTGAGTAAGGCTCACAGGATACAGCCCTTTAGTACATCTGACCCTCTTCCTATCTTCATTAATGCCACCCCCTGTGTCTTTTTTCAATTACTAGTCTGTCTAAAAGAGTACATAGCAGCAACAGCCAAGGTGATATGATGAATAATCATTAAGCAGCCCTTCTTACGATCTGTTTGGAAAGATATTCTCCAGTAACGAAGAACGTAAGAAAAAACATCTCTCAAACATCTAAATCAAATTTTATATGCCTCACATTCCTGTTATGCCTGCTATCCAAGGATTTCAAGTTGTTTCTCAAACATAAATGTTTGCAGTAACTTTGAGGTAAGTATTACTATTCTCAGTTAACACAGGAGGAGTCTGAGGGTGGGCAGGGACACTGGAACAATTTTTATAGTGAAGGTGGAGAAAGCCATTGAAAAACTGTAAATCCTGTCTATGATGGAAGCCATACATTCAGTTGCTATTAGTAGTCCAAGCCGGGGGTGCTGATGCACTTCCAGCAACCCTGAAGGTGAGGGAAAACAAAGGTTGCAGTTGCCTAAATGTTTAACCCAGATCACTAAGAGGTTGACTGCATTAGGGATCCCCCTGCCCCCCAGAAACTCCCAACCTTGCTATCAGCTGTCCTGGAGTGAAGACACACCTCTTTTGACTTTGGCAGCTGTTGTTTTCACCACCCTGTCGATTAGACTTGTTCTCACCAAGTTTCACTGACACAAAGCTGAAAATAGCTGCCAGAGCCAGGCTGCACTTATCCTCCCAATATTGCTAACATTGATGCAGCTCAACTGGTGAGAGCAATGGTGGGAGTTTGTGGTAAAAACTCCCCAGTTTAGACAATGATTTATTAAATGCATCACATAGAATATTTAGCTGCAGCAAGAAAAGCAAAGCAAAGCGAACACTGAGATACATAGCAGGAGATAGTACAAAGTGGAGATTATTAGGACCCTGTCTGAAGAAAGAATCCAGAAGGACTGTAACTGCACACAGTTTGGCCTTGCATTACAAAAATACTAAGAATAGGAAAAGGTACAGAGGGGAAGAAAAAGGGATGAGACGGTGTTGTGTTAATTATGGAAAGAGGTGAGGAAAAACAAGTTTTAAAGCACTACAAAAGATCAGGATATTGTTATACTGGAAAGTGTTAGTGGCTACCATCAGGAGTGTATTTGATCTATGGGAAATCACAAACCTTATTAGAGCAGATGGGCATGCTAGCCACCCTTCATTCAGGCTAAGGGGAAGAAGCAATTAAGTATGAAGTAAAATAGCTGCAGAGAAAGAAAGCCACCACCCAAGGTATAGGCTGTATGCAGAGCCAAGAGGTTTCCCTGGTGCATTTCTCAAATGTAGCCACCATGGCCCATGTGGCCACCAGGGGCTTTTCTTGCAGCCACAGCCTCCTGGGTGGTGACTGGGGGGCAAAGCAGTAGCCCCTCCCCCAGGACTCCCACCAGGGGTTGGGCCCTACCCTCCTCTGGAGACACAAATGCTGAGGAGCAGGCAGTCACTGAATTCCCTCCCTTCCCAGAGGCAGTGGGATCAGACTTCAGCCCTGAGATGGCGGGCAGCAGTCTCCAGCAGCAGGTCTCCAACCCCCAGCTGCAGGGCACTGGGCTCCATCCCCCAGGCTCACCCCCCTCCATCATCCCTGGCCCCCGCTGCCTCACCACTACCTCCCCATCCAGGGCTTAGTTTGTCCCCAGGCTTACCAGGGCTAAGTAAGTCTGCTGTGAAAAGTGATATTTGTATGTTAATATCACTTTTCACAGCAGACTTAGTAGCTAGCTGGGATGCTGTGAAAAGTGATATCAACATACAAGTATCACTTTTCACAGCAGCAGACTTACTAGCCAGCAAATCTTAAAAAAAAAAAAGCAGCAAAAGAAACAATAATAAAAAAGACAAGATCGTGCAAAGCACCTTCTCTCTGTTCTATTCTGTTTAGGTCCGGTAAAGAATAGAGACAACTGTACATTGTTTTTATTACTGAGTCAGAAAAAACCCTACATAAATAAATTACAATGATTTGGATATGTGTATGTTCATATTTATTTGTTTTTCCTAAAGTTAATAAGTATTTTAGGAAAATTGTCAGAGCAGCCACCAGCAAGAGTTGGTGGTCACACTCTGAGGTCACCAAAACATTTGTTGTGAGAACCCCTGGGCTAGGGCATTGGCTGATTGGAACTGTGTATATCAGAAGCAGAAAGACAGAACATAAAAAACATAAGAACGGCCATATTGTGTTCAACCAGTGGTCAGTGTAGTGCAGTATCCTGTCTTCTGACCGTGGCCAATCCAGCTGCCTCAGAGAGAATGAACAGATAATCATCAAGTGATCCATTCCATGTCGCCCATTCCCAGCTTCTGGCAATCAGAAAGTAGGGACACCATCCCTGCCCATCCTGGCTAATAGCCATTGATGCAGTCAGGGAAGCAGTCATAAGTGGGGCCCTGTGAGGGAGCAGAGATAGAGCTCTGTGGGTTGGGTGACCAGATGTCCCAATTTTATAGGGACAGTCCCAATTTTTGGGTCTTTTTCTTATATAGACTCCTGTTACCCCCCACCCCCGTCCCGATTTTTCACATTTGCTGTCTGGTCACCCTAACTGTGAGGCACAGGACTGACTAGAAACCCAGCTTGGAAATTCTGAGTAAGGAAACTGCCTGCTGTTGTTTGTTCCTACTGTGTTCAGGGAAACAGAAGTTTGTGCACATTCTTTGTAAATAAACAGAATTGCACAACAAAATACCTGACTCAGATCAAATTTCTCCTCCTAACAGTACAACCAGGCAAGGCTTCAACAAGCAACAATATTACTGATGTGTCAAAGAGTTCTGTGACACCTTATAGACTAACGAACGTATTGGAGCATGAGCTTTCGTGGGTGAATACCCAGTTCATCAGATCCAACAAAGTGGGTATTCACCCACGAAAGCTCATTCTCCAATACATTCGTTAGTCTATAAGGTGCCACAGAACTCTTTGCCCCTTTTACAGATCCAGACTAACATGGCTACCCCTCTGATAATTGATATGTGTCATTCTGAGGGGTATCGGGAAGGTAAAAAAATCACAAATGTGCTTGAGAGGCAATTATGAAAAAAAAAAAAAAAAAAAGATGCATGGGTTCACTGAGAAGCACAACTCCCACCTCAGCTGCCCCTAGGCAACTGTGGGGCTGTAGAAGGACCCCACAAAGAACTGCCATAAAAAGAAGAACCAAACTGAAGCGCCTGCTTCTATTTCACTTACTGTCTGTGACTGACTAGGTGAGGGGAGGAAGGACCCAGGAAAAGGGGATAGGGAATCAGAGTGCCATTGCTACATGGCAGGGAAGGAACTAGTTGTCAGTTCCTTTGAACTCTACTATCCTAAAATACGTAAGAACGGCCATACTGGGTCAGACCAAATGTCCATCCAGCCCAGTATCCTGTCTACCAACCGTGACCAATGCCAATCCTCTAGCCCCTTCACTCCTGCTTCCACTGTGGCCCCTTTTGGAGCCAGCCATGGAAGCAACACACCTGAGAACACACATGCTCTCTCCACAGTTAAGCAGATATGGAGCAGGGGCATTCACCTAGGCCAGAGATCAGCAACCTTTCAGAAGTGCTGTGCTGAGTCTTCATTTATTCACTCTAATTTAAGATTTCGCGTGCCAGTCATACATTTTAACATTTTTAGAAGTTCTTTCTATAAGTCTATAATATATAACTAAACTATTGTTGTATGTAAAGTAAATATGGTTTTTTAAATATTTAAGAAGCTTCATTTAAAATTAAATTAAAATTGCAGAGTCCCCCGGACCGGTGGCCAGGACCTGGGCAGTGTGAGTGCCACTGAAAATCAGCTCGCGTGCACATGTGCCATAGGTTGCCTACCCCTGACCTAGGTATACTCGTCAGCTCCACTAAGCCACCATTAGAACAGTTAAGTGGAGCTTTCAAAGGGAACAGCCACTAAAGGAAGGAGAGAAGAGTGTCGGTGAAGGAGATGGAAGCCAATGGAAAAAAGGAAGACAGGATAGTGGCAGATGTAGTAGGAAGCAGCTACCAAGGGATGGGTTGAGTTTTGGTGGTGGTATAGAGGAGGAGGCGGATGAAGAGGTAGCCATCAGGAAAAAGGGGCTATGTTTGTGGTTTTTGTGGGGGCGGGGAGATAAGCATGAGAAATGAGTCATGAAAGCTTTTTAGGGGAAAACCACTTTGAATTTGTGCCTGTGGCTAATTCACATTTGCTCTGTCCTGGGGCAGGCTAAACTGTCTAGGGCAAATACAACATACCTGAGACCAAGCAGTAAAGGGACTTTTGTGAACCTCTGTGACCAAAAGATGAAGGTTGTGTGGACCTAGAGATAGAGCTGTGGCTTATGGGAGGATCCAATCAAGCGATGAAGGAGTGATTTTGGTTCCATTGGACTTTCCTTATCACAGAGGGAAAAGACTTTTTTGGAGAGAGGCTAAAAATCTCTAAAAGCCACATGGAGGCTGCCAACTGGAGGGGACAATGAGGCAAAGCTATGCTGTGAGCATGAGGAGTAAGTGGTGTCTCTGTCCCAGTGCTCCAATTTGTAAATTTTTATCAGAACTTTTCAAGTCATATGCAAATAATGTGCATGCATTAAACTCTATGACTTTTTATCTACCTTGACAAAACACTGAATAAATAGTATCAATACACTTTAAATTTAAAAACCTCAAGTTTCGGGTTGTGAGAATAACTTTTTTGTTCGGTTGGTTGAGAGGCTGATCCAAAAAAAAAAAAAAAAAAAAAAAAAAAAAAAAAAAACAGGGGAGGGGAGGAGGAAATTGAATACGACCTGAACTGAAAGTTCCATTTAGTTTTCAGGATATTTTTAAGCTTTTTTTTTTTTTTTGAAGAATCAATAAAATTCAGAATGAAAGCCTGTTTAAGATCAAAACCTTTCATTTTGAAAATGTTGACATGAAACATTTCAATTTTTTCAGACTTATTTTCCCTTTTTTTTTTATTCGCACAATTTAACAAAATTGACCGAAATCTGCTGATTGTTTTGGTTGACCCAAATCTTCATTATTCAGTTAAAAAAAAAAAAAAAAAAAAAAAGTGTTTCACAAAAGATTTTGATTGGCTCTACTCTACTCAAGTTATTTCAAACCTGATGCTTAAGCTATGGTCATGAGCAGTGAGTGATTTGTAGAGAAGACTTGGCTGGTCAGATGGGGCTAACTCTTTTCCTTGTTTCCAGATGCTAAATCACATTTTTTTTAAATGAATATACATGAAATATTTTCCTAATGTTAAAAATGCACGTAAGCAAATATAGTTGCCACAGGGATGTTAGGTGATTGTGCCTGGTAAGGATAGTACTTTACATGAGTGTGAATGGAGGGGGGAGGCATCCATGAAACAATTGCTGTATTAAGATGTGATCTAAGCTATGAAAGCTAAAAATGCTGCACCTAGCCTTCTGTATATCACATATATGGCTTAACAACAAATTGGCCTTTAAATAATCCTGAGTTTGTTCTGCTCACCTGTAAAGTCCAAATGTGATCAAAACTCAGTTACAGTCCTGCATTCCATCAAGCTAGTTTGGAGAATTATCAGGGCACTATAGCCTAAACCTGAAATTTTATGAGCAATCAGGGAACACCATCTGTAATGTTCTGCTCAAAGTGTACCATTAAAAAAATGCTGAGAAGGAAGTTCTCTATTCTGACTTCCAGTATTCAAAAATACACAGTAAATACAGATGCCAAAATATGGATTTAATGAATCATGCAATTTTATTGCCCACATATAAAAAGGAATATGAAACTGAAGGATATAAGAAGCCAGAATTTTGAACAGATGTCTCAAAATACCTTTTGTATTTGACAGCACTTCAAATCTTCCCAGTGCTTTTTTTTTACTCTCCAGTAACTTATTTTTCTTCTTTGTATTATTAAAGCTATTACCATCTGAGATATACTACCTAGCAAATATATACATTCTCATCTTCTTAAGGGTTAACAAATAGAAAAGGGAAAATTAATAATGGGGAGGGGGTTGGTATGTGCAGCATGGATGGTCTTGAAAAGCTAAAGTAAGAATCTTATTTAATTAAAAAAAATTGTCAAGTCAGTTCTTGTTTTCTCGGAAGCAGTTCCCTCATCCTCAGCCAAGTCATCTTCATTTTGCCTAATGCCAAACTCACACAAATGCCAAAAAGGAGCTGAGGGGAAAGAGAAAAAAAAAAGTCTGATGAAAGAAACAAGTCCACTAATGTGTGTGTATATATGGTCTCCACTCTGCCAACCTGGTGTTTTGAGGATGTTTTTGTATCACAAGCATGGAGCTAGAAAAATGTTAGATTTTAAATTCAGTTGCCTTTGAAAAGACATGAGTTTAAATAATAAACACAACACACCCCATTTAATACATTCTCTGATGGGTGGGTGGATTCATAAACAAGGGTCCAATGGGCAAATTAACTGAAGGCCCCCCGTGTGAGATTTGGGGAGGGGATGAGCTGGAGTGGCTGAATAGGCAGGTGGGAATATAGAATCCTGAGGTTGCTCAAGAGATAAGTAGGACTAGCACAGATTAGAACCACTGCTGTCCTTCCTTTCACTTCTCCCATCTATCATAGAGATTGCTTCACCAGCCTTCCCCCTTCACTTTCCAAAGACCAGTGTCTTCAATCATGTTTCTTACACACTAAGAGAAAACCTGTATTTTCAGCCTGAATTAATTTAAAATTTAAAAGTAAGGAAAACAAGAAAGAACAAAAATAAAGTCTGCATAAGCAGCAGCTGACATGAACTACCTCAGAGCAAATCCCTCACCCCCATTGAACCAGGGCCCAGCAAAACTCCTTCCATTTAAAGCTGTACTACACAGAAAATTAGATTCATCCTGTCACAGTTTCAGGGTATCTGCACTTACACTCCCTCTCCATGGTTCAAGGGCACACTGGTAAAGATTTCTGGCTCCCAGCCATCACATCTTTTAGGTAAATATCCGCATCTTATTCACTTCTGACAAGGGGATTTAAGGCTGCAAAGCTCCCTATTGTGATATACCCAGCAAACCAGACTGCCTAAATGGGCCAGTGCTTGTGCTATTTTTTCTCTCTGAAGGCTATGATCAGTGTATTGCCTGGGTACAAGTCACCACACAACTCTTCCTAAGCAAGCACATTTATTCTTCAGCTAAAAGCATTACAGAAAACAAAAAAGTTCCTATACACATGCTAAAAGCTTACTAGAGATCACCCATAAATCTCTGTATGGTCCTCATAGGTCAAACCTTTCCAAATTTCAGCCAGGATTGGGGCCTCTCCTTGGACAGAAGGTCCTGTCCATTTGCTGGATCAGAAAGAAGGGCTCGAGTCAGTTTAAACTCAGGCTATTTAACCAATCCTTTCTTTGTCTGGCCTCTGGAGAATCCAGTTTATGTGAGCTTCCCCAGGAAGTGGTACCTCTTGTGAGTGAGGGGGTTTACAACCTGGCTGATTTGCCTTCATCACCACCCACTGTTTTTAGTTCAGTGAGGAGTAGTGGTAACCCTTCTCCATGGAGTAGAACACAATCTTCCATAAACCATTCATTTAAAACAATGGATCCAAGGTCCATATCTGTTGCACATCCATCTACTTAAGTCTTACAGTGATGTAACCACATGCATCACTTTTCAGAATGATCTCATTGTGCATCTGTGCTTCTCTCTCCTCAGGAATGTCTCCCACCCCCTATGCCTGAACCTATTGTCCTCCGTTCTGGACACCTCCTTAACTGCGTAAATCCCCTTCTCTATGCCTCTGATCACAGGCAGTGGGTAGAAGCAGCAGCCAGGATACAGCAGCACCTCAATCTGGAGGCATGCCAGCTCACTGCCTTTGGGGTGCCGCCACCAAAAGGACACCTGAGCCATAGGCCCACCTGCACTCCATCCCAAAGCCTTGCTCCCACTCATCCTTTTGCCTCGTGGCCCCACCCATACTGGTCCTCTTCCTGTCCCCACTCCACCTATTCCCACTGAGGTCCTGTCCTTGCTCCACCTCTTCCGCCCCCCAGGATCCCCCTGCTTGCCATTCATGCCTCTCCACCCCTTCCCCTGAGGGCCCCCACCATCTGCTGATGAGCGGTGGATGGGGGGGCCTCAGGGGAAGTGGCAAAGAGGCATGAATGTGGGTAGGGGAGGGGGCCAAGTAGGGGGCAGGTCCTTGGGTGGAGAAGGGGGTGGGGATGCAGTCCAGACACTGGTGGTCCCTCCCACTTCTAGGGAGCTTCCGGCACTCATGCCTAGCCTCCCCAGTGCAGGAATCAAACGCCACCCAGGCCTGTGACTGCCTCACATTTCCCTACTGAAATGTTGGTGCAAGGAAAAGAGAAATCTTCCCCCTTCTCACCTGAAGCATTGTGGGAGGTTTTGCTATACTGCCAGCCTCTTGTGCCTGGTGCTGATGAGGTGTTTATAAAGTACACATCAAACTGGGATACATATCTTACACCTTACACAAGACAGCATGAGGAGACAGGTTTGCTGGGGAGGGAGAGACTAGGGATGGAAGGTGTTGAAGAGCAGAGGCTGGTGGTGGGACTTGAAGGTGGGGAGCTCTGGTGAGAGGGAGGCAAAGACTGAGGAAGAACAGATGAGTGGGAAGGAGATGGTAGGTCTGGGAAAAGGCAGCTGAGACTGAGGATTTTGGGTAAGCTTGCAGATATGACAGAGAGAACTGGAAAGACAGTAGAGGATTCTTGGAGAAGCAGCACAAACAGGAAGGACAATTTAACCTGAAAGACAGAAACAGAATGTCTGGGTGAAAGAAGGGAAGATTTGCTTCTGGGAGCCTCATGAAGTGACCCTCAACTTTCTGGGCAAAAATTACTCAACTGCGTATCATTATGCCTGAGAAATTTCATGTACTACAGTTAGTTTGGCAAAGATAGAGGGAGGGATCAAAATTGGACTTACTTCATCCATAACAGTGGTGGTATCTTGGCTCTCTCCATAAGTAACCTTTTTTATTGTACTGAACACCTCTCAATATTTTGTTAACCATTGTTTTCTTTTCTGCAACTCTGAAGATGGTGCTCTCATTTCTTTTATATTAAAAGGGGCCATGTGATTTATTATCACTGTTTATGCTCATTATTCCTATGAGTCACTGAGATACTGCCTAAGGCAATTTACTGTATGTCTGTTACAGCCTGCAAATAGGGATTTGATACATGCTCCTGTTTAGACATTGAGTAAACCCAGTGGAGTTGTGCTTAATAAGTCTTATGTTGTTCTGTCAAAAGAAGTTACTTATTACTAATGAGATGTGCCGTGTTATTTAAAATGCCCAAATAAGAGTATATTTTCCAGGGATGCATGCCCTGGGCCACCAGTCTGACAAACATTTGAGGAGGCAACATGCTATCCAAAGAGACAGTGATGAACAGAGACTAGCCACATGCATCGATCTGTTCATACTATTGCTCCCATGGACTAAAATATTGTTCATGCTGTAGTCATGTATCAGGAATGGATCTGGCTCTAAGTCCGAAAGAACAGTCACAATGTTATGTAAGATAGATTGCTGCAGGACACTGCTGAATGAAGCCCCATAGGTCTCAGCCTATGGATTTAAGTACTTTCCTCTCTGTAAGGCCACAGTGCTAGAAGCAGAGTTATGCTTTTACCACAATGCTACAGCTCCTCAAGTGGCACCTGAAACTTCTGACTCCTCCAGTGGGTTAAAATGAAGAAGGTGAGTTAATGCTGAACCTGTCTTGACAGTCTGCATGTAGATTGTTTGTTCCCTAGTTCCAACTCCTTTTCTGCTAGGCTATGTCCTTGAATTCACACAGAATTCTGTTCACACATTATTGACACAAAGGACTCCCCAGAAGCTCCATAGCAAGGAAGGGAGTATAGTGGCCTTTGCTCTCTACATGTCTCCCAATGCCATAGCCTAAATCTGTCTGTCAAAGAGAGCGAGTGGTATCTGATTCAGGCAACTGGTCTCAGGGCTTCAATGAGACTGCGTGGGGAATAAAGTAACACTCCTTACAAATAAGCGTGGCAGAATCAGCCTTTGTGATTAACAGAAACTTGCTTCCTTCTCCACACAACTTATTTACTTCAGTGTGCTTATTTTGATATTAGGGCATTTACATACTATTTTAAGACTATGTAGCACTATACCTGTATATATTTATACACTTAATGTTTCATTATATTGTATTTTATTTTAAAGTACTTCCTTATAAAAGTCATATAGAATTTAGTAGAACTACATCTCTGCTAGGACAGCTAAAAACATTCTTGACAAACGGAAATTCTCTCTATTCATTTCTATAAATCTCTAGATTAATTTTGCATTGAATCAATCCTTATTTATTAAATGTGACTTTCTCACAAGTTTGTAGTTTAAGTTTTCCCTTCCTTCCTCTGTTTTCTGACTGCTTACAAACCAGTGGAATATGTCTCTATATGATTGCTATATTATGATTATATTATAAAATTAATAAAGAATTAATCTTACATTTAAAAAGACATCATTCTGGTAATATGTGACTGTCTTAAGTTTTCTTTCTTCACCATATCAATAAATAAAATTAAGCCATTCAGTAATCAGAAATGGTTGGCATTTCACTTGGTGTAATTGTCAGATAAAAGCAAAATAATGATATATTCAACATAAGGCTTACAATTTAATAGCCAATATTTTGTCTTTAAGTGGCTTTATAATGGAAAAACATGTTTAAAGCTCAAGAAAGAGAAATCTAATGATGTTGTAACTACCTTGGTTGTGCCTGTTTGTTGTAACTACAGGTTGTGCCTGTTTGTTGCTTCTTTTCTTGTTCCCAAATAAATGAATGTTAATTGCAAAGGAGTGTGGCTACATATTTTATGATACTTTGGGTACATGCTCTGAAATCTCAGGAGGACTGTTTTAAATTCAAGCTAATGCTAAACTATACTTAATTAGCGTTGCTATAGCTGATTTCACTTTTTCCTGTTAAAGAAGAATGTTACAGTTTTGCTGTTTTAAAATGTTAAAATATATGATGGAGGTGAAGAAATGATTTGGTTGCTGAATGACTTCCCGGCAGGAGAGAATCTAACAGGATGGCATTTTACTAATTAAGAAGAGTGATGGACTAGCCAGATGGGAAGAATACATACTGGAATTAAAAAAACAAAAATCAAAACAATGTAGAAAATTCCTATCAAGGATGGTGAAGAGTATGTAGCCACTTGAGACACACTAGTAAAAAAGGCAATTTGCTAGAATAAAAGAAACCTATGGATGCTGGATTATAACCAAATAAAAGTGCTGATTTCACATGGTAAATAAGAGAGGCCACAGACCATTGGTGTAAGCATAGAATTGAGAGCTAGAAACTCCTGTGCTCCAATGCCTGTTCTACCAAGACTTGTAGTGTGGCCTTTGGCAAATTACTTAGCCTCTCTGTACTTCCATTTCTTATTTGTAAAGTTGGAATACTTAGCTTGGTCAGGTATTCTGAGAATTAACTAATGTCTGTGAAGTGCTATTGTCATGGTATAAATCCCCACTCTGAACCTTAGTGTCCAAAAGATGGGGTACCAGTGTGAATTCCCCTAACCTTAATTACCAGCTTAGAACTTGTAGTGCTGCCACCAACCAGGACTTGCAGTGCCTGGTACACTCTGGTCACCCCCCCCAAAAAACCTTCCCAGGGGACCCCAAGACCTAGATTCCTTGGGTCTCACAACAAAGGGAAATAAACCATTCCTCCCTCCCACTCCTTTCTTCCTCCCAGATCCTCCCCTCCCTGAGTACACTAAGAGATCATTGTGATTCAAACTCCTTGAATCTTAAAACAGAGAGGAATTTCACCTTTCCCCTCCTCTTTTCCCCTAACCAAGAGGCAATACAGATTCAAGCTCCGTGAATCTAAAACAAAGAGGAAATTCACCTTTCCCCCCTCACCCTCCTCTCTCCCAGAGAGACAGTGACTAACAGAGAAAAATCAGGTTTTTCCTCCCCCCTTCTCTCCTTTCTCCCACCAATTCCCTGGTGAGTACAGACCCCCTCCCCTTGGGTCTTACACAAGATAACCAAAAAAAACCAATCAGGTTCTTAAAAGAAAAAGCTTAGAAAGAAAAAATAAAATTTATCTCTGTAAAATCGAGATGGAACATGTTACAGGGTCTGTCAGCTTATAAACACTGGGAATACCCTCCCAGCAAACGTATACCAGTATAGCCAATAGAGTTAAAATCCTTCCAGCAAACTACACATTTGCAAATAAAGAAAACAATCAAAAAGACTAAACCACCTTTCTACTTATACTTACTACTTGAACAGAAAATTAAAGAGTCTGTAGGTACATCTGGTCACTCTCAGATCCCAGAGAGAACAAAGCAAAACCCACAAACAAAGGCTTCCCTCCACCAAGATTTGAAAGTATCTTGTCTCCTGATTGGTCCTCTGGTCAGGTGTTCCAGGTTCACTGTTTGTTAACCCTTTACAGGTGAAAAAGACATTAACCCTTAACTATCTGTTTATGACAGCTATATACGTGCTACAAAGTATTATTAATCAGTACTTAGATGATAGTGCCTCTTTTAAGACTGACTGTAGCAGACTAGTGTTGGTAGCAGGCAACAATCAAGCAAATATTTTCCTCTCCTGAAAAGTTTCTAGTCATTGATTGTAGCTAACCATTGATCTGTTCCTGATATGCTACAGAAGCTTTGTCAGTGTGGCTCCACTGCAAGGTGCGCATGTGGAATGGGAGCAGCACTAGAGACCCAGAATTTCCATGCAGATAACCCCACCTTCCCACTGATCCTGTAGGATGTATGTAGGTTCATGGGGATTTACCAGCTCTTGCAAGCAGGGCCCACAGCCATGTGTGTAAATCCCTGGCCTCCAATGGAAAGAATGAGAATTTCTCAATGAGAGCAACCAATTGGTAGCTTCCTCCTCTTTAGTCTCCTCTTTGAATTTTCCTACAGTAGGGTATGATCAGGCACAAATTCATGACTTGTTACTCTTCTCTCATCCTATCCCATTGCACTTTTCACCTCATAGTCATCCTATGTTTTCTATTAGGCATCATCACTACTTCCTTACTACTATTCTTTTGGTCTTTCCTGCCATGATCCCTACTCTGATACATCGCTTTCATCTAGGCTCCTTTGACCTGCTCTTCCACCTGCAACATAGGCTGCAATTCAGTAAGTCTGTGTTGCTGGACTCTACCTCTACAGCTCTGCCTGCCCTTCTCAGACCAGGAAACGTGGTGGACATGTAGTTTATAACTGCTGTGCAGGTAGAGGACTATTGGGAAGTGTGCAGCAATATTGGCCAGAGATAAATTGGACTGTATTTTCTAATGGTCTCAGCATGCTATCAGTAGAATAAATGTGAGAGAGCATGCCAGTTAGCACATATACTACTACTCACACATTGAATGAGCTATAGCTGTGGACACAACTAAAGGGAATCAGCAGTTAATATGGCTACAGCCCCATTAAATAGCTCTATCATGACAGCTCTGTGATGCAAGTCAAAATGCTCTAACATTTCATGCTTACAGAGAGCCAGCAATAAATGGGTACAATACTGAAGGAACAGGGGTGTTTTCACTTGGAGAAAACAGCAAGGGATATGAAAATGACTTAGCAGCTGGTGAATAAGAAGACTGAAGTTGTGCCAGACGAAGCTTGTGCCTGTTTTTTGTGCTTGTTTCCCCCACCCCAACTAATTATGTAAAATCTCTAATTCCATTGATCATATTGTTCTCTTCCTTCTTCATCTAAAGAATAAATAGAAGTTGTGACAACTTTCAGGAAGTTAAAATTATTACCAATGACTTGTTGTGTGAACAAGAGCTGGGAAACCAGTCTGATGAATTATTTTGCCAGTCTTTTTAACACTTGCACGTACAGCTATGGAAAGACAGTGGCTTTGGTTTGCAAGGTGTTAGTCTGTATTGTTTCATCTAGCTTAGCTCTTACAGAGGTTTGGATTCAAATGAACACAAAATGTCAAAGCAAAATCACCAACTAGCATATAGCTTCAAACACAACTGATAATTCTCTATACCTCGGGGGAGGAAGGAGATCAGCCCTAAATCCATCCCATGGTTGTTCAAAATTCAGCCTCTTTCACCTGAAACTTCTTTTGAAAGTACAAGGACCTCAGCAAACATTAAGGCAAACCTGGGGAGAGGTACAGGCTTTTGCTGAAAACAAGTGAATTTTACCTGGCTCTGTGCTTTGTTACAGACGTTTCATGAAGCTCTCATGCAGGGCCCTACCTAGTTCTCTGGGTAATTTAGAGCAGCCTCAGGACTGCTGTAATTCACTCTGCTTTCATAGTCCTGGGAAGCAGAGAATAGCCATTCTGCAGTCTACTCTAGCAACACCCCATATCCATTGCCTATGCCAGTGATGACAAGAGGGTTGATATACAGCTCTAATAATTAGTTTTACAGAGGGGGCTATTTCCATCCACTTTACCCTGTCAGAATAGAATAAAAGGGCTTTAATATAATTCATGAACTGGCCCATTGACTTGTTTGGTAACATTGAATTGAAAGTGTTTCAAATAAATGCGAAAATAAGAATATAAAGGCTTTATAGCAGCTACAGCCAAGACAGAACATGTTTTTGCTTTTTGAATTTGGGATACAAATGAATCTGTCCATACAATTAACATTTTGTCAGTTATAGAGTTTTCCCTGTATTAATTAAAATGTAGCCAAAGTGTTTGTCACACATGTAACTCCACTAGCAGTTGCATGTATTCAGTATACAGACCAAATTCTGATCTTACTACAGACAGTATCTATAGATACTGGGGTAAATTCTGCTCACCTGCCTTGGGCTGAGGGACGGCTGGATGCAGTTGATACATGTATGGTTTCCCTGCATAGGGGCTGGGGGCAACATTTCTGGAACCCATCATTTCTCTGGGAGCCATGAGGTGTTTTCTATTGGGCCTTCCTATGACCTAATGAGAAGGGAGGAGAAGCTAGAGTTAGCAGGCTGAGGTCAGGAGGAACTATACAGATTATTGCAATCAATGGGGAGAATTTCTTCCCTTGCAGAGCCTACAGCTACTGCAGCTGACTAATCTAGCAGCCAAATATTCAGTTAGGATATACTACACTACAAAATTAGGTCAATTTTATAGAAGTCGATTTTTTAGAAATTGATTTTATACAGTCCATTGCATGTGTCCCCACTAAGCACATTAAGTTGGAATACATCCACATTACTGAGGCTAGCATTGACTTTCAGAGCATTGCACTGCGGGTAGCTATCTCACAGTTTCTGCAGTCTCTGCTGCCCATTGGAATTCTGGGTTGAGCTCCCAATGCCTGATGGGGCAAAAATATTGTTGTGGGTGGTTTTGGGTACATGTCATCAGGCCCCCCTTCCCTCCATGAAAGGAATGGCAGACAATTGTTTCTTGCCTTTTTACCTAGGTTATCCATGCAGATGACATACTACGACAAGCACAGAGTCCACTCAACTCACCACCGTATGTCTCCTGGGTGCTGCCTTCGCGGCAGCAGATGGTGCAGTATGACTGCTAGCTGTCATCTCCTGGGTGCTCCTGGCCAACCTCAGTGAGGTCAGTCAGGGGCACCTGGACATAAAAGGGAGTGACTCTAGGTCATTCTCTTCTTTAAGTTTTGTCTCATGGAGATTCAGTTCTGCCTGGAATATCATGCGAGCTGGAGGCTTCTGCCTCAGGCTGCTCTCCCAGCCGACAGCACCGCATGGGTGCACCTACCCCAGTCTGCCCCTTGCTCCCATGCCTCAAGGAGCCTGGACAGTAGTAAGGAGCAGTTCAACTATAGGCTGAGCAAGTGCAGGATGGTGGTAGAATGTGCATTTGGCTGTTTAAAAGCTCGCTGGTGCAGTTTACTGACTGTTAGACCTCAGTGAAACCAATATTCCCATCATTACTGCTTGCTGTGTGCTCCACAATATCTGTTAGAGTAAGGGGGAAGACATTTAGAGTGGGGTGGGAGGTTAAGGCAAATAGCCTGGCTGCTGATTACATGCAGCCAGATACCAGGGCGGTCAGCAGAGCACAGCAGGGTACACTGTGCATCAGAGAAGCTTTGAAAACCAGTTTAAAGACTGGCCAGGCTACAGTGTGAAAGTTCTGTTTGTTTCTCCTTGATGAAAACCCACCCCCTTGGTTCACTCTACTTCCCTGTAAACCAATCGCCCTCCCCTCCCCCCTTCAATCACCACTTGCAGGGCAATAGAGTCATTGTTTCAAATTCATGCATTCTTTATTAATTTGTCACACAAATGGGAGGATAACTGCCAAGGTAGCCTGGGAGGGCTGCGGGAGGAGGGACACACCGGGTGAAGTAGGGAAGGACAAGGCCACACTGCACTTCAAAAAACTTATTGAATGCCAGCTTTCTGTTGCTTGGGCAGTCCTCGGGTGGAGTGAAGTTCTGATAGCACAGGTTCCTCTCCCCATACAGAGATCAGATCCACTACCTCCCGTTCGGTCCATGCTGGAGTTCTTCTGCGATTCTGGGACTCCATGATCACCTCTGCTGATGAGATCTGCACTGTCACCTCTGAGCTTGCCACGCTGGCCAAACAGGAAATGAAATTCAAAAGTTCGCGGGACTTTTCCTGTCTACCTGGCTGGCGCATTTGAGTTGAGAGTGCTGTCCAGAGTGGTCACAATGGAGCACTCTGTGATAGTTCCCAGAGGCCAATACTGTCGAATTGCATCCACACTACCCCAAATTTGACCCAGCAAGGTAGATTTCAGTGCTAATCCTCTCTTTGAGGAGGAGTACAGAAATCGCTTTTAAGAGCCCTTTAAGTTGACAAAAATGGCTTTGTTGTGTGGATGGGTGCAGGGTTAAAATTGATCTAATGCAGCTAAATTCAATCTAAACTCATTGTGTAGACCAGGGCGAAGAGGGAGCCATTGCTTCTCCTGCCTAGAGAGAAAGGCGTGTGAGAGCCACTCCCCAAAATCAGCTAGAGTCAGAGGAAGTCCATAGCATTAAAAAGCCTAGTACTGTATCACAATACTCAGAAAGTTCTAGTGCCCTTAAGATGGGACAACTGAGTGTAATTAAAAGAAAATCAGAAAAGTGGCAAAAGTACTTTGTAGGGGAACTCTCCCTCTCATTAGACTCCTTAGAGAAGATAATAAGAACTAAAGGCAAACACTTGAGTCTTACAAAAGGTTGTATAAGAGACCAACCATATACAGCAGCTGATTGCTTTTAAAAATACTATCAGCAGCTAAGGAGCCATGAAAGTTATTTCACCATTTTCACCAATACAAGCCTTACAGAGGACAATTGAGGACGGAAATCACCAGTCCTTCAAGAACAATCCTGAAAAGCCCTGTGCTGTGACTCAAGTTTCCCGACCCTTGCATTTTCAAAGTAATACAGATTTCTTTTTGACCATCTGCCAACATAAACAATTGCCATTAAGCTCGATGTGTTGGTTGCAGTTAAATAGAGAAAAAAAAGCAGTAAGCACTCAGATTCTAAAGAAAGAGACTTTTCATGTTAAGACAGTTTTTAAAAGGACTGAGGAAATGAATGATTCAGAAGAGATACTAATACTCAGTATGTAGAGAAGTAGCATTATCTGACTTTCAGATACACCCCTACCTTGACATAACACGAATTCGGATATAACACAGTAAAGTAGTGCTTAGAGGGGGGCAGGGGGCTGCACACTCCAGTGGATCAAAGCAAGTTCGATATAACATGGTTTCACCTGTAACACGATAAGATTTTTTGCTCTTGAGGACAGCGTTATATCGAGGTACAGGTATATCACTATAAATGTTTAGTCTAATAACCCCCAGGAAAGTATATCCAAACCAATGAAATCAGGAAAAGTATGTATTAAGGCTGTCAAGCAATTAAAAAAAAATCATGATTAATCACACTGTTAAACAATAGAATACCATTTATTTAAATATTTATGAATATTTTCTATATTTTTAAATATATTGATTTCAATTACAACACAGAATAAAAAGTATATGCTGCTCACTTTATTAAAAATATTTGTACTGTAAAAAAGAAATAGTATTTTCAATTCACTCATACAAGTACTATACTGCAATCTCTTTATCATTAAAAGTTGAATGTACAAATGTTGACTTATGTTAAAAAAAACTGAAAACTTTAGCGCCTACAAGTCCACTCAGTCCTACTTCAGCCAATTGCTCAAACAAACAAGTTTGTTTATATTTGCAGGAGATAATACTGCCCGCTTCTTGTTTAAAATGTCACCTGAAAGTGAGAACAGGCGTCAGCATGGCTCTGTTGTAACTAGCATTGCAAGATATTTAGGTGCCAGATGTACTAAAGATTCATATGTCCCTTCATGTGTCAACCACCATTCCAGAGGACATGCACCCATGCTGATAGGTTCTGCTCAATAACGATCCAAAACAGGAGACCGATGCATGTTCATTTTCATCATCTGAGTCCATAGGCACCAACTTCTCCTGGCGCTGGTGGGTGCTCGACCCTCGCCACCCCTGACTCCACCCCCATTCCAACCCCTTCCCATATCCCCACCCCAGCCCTGCCTCTTCCCCACCTCCTCCCCTGAGTGTGCCGTGTTCCTGCTCCTCTCTACTCCCTCCCAGAGCGTGTAACACCATGAAACAGCTGGTTTTTGGCAGCAAGAGCTGGGAGGAGAAGCAGGGACGCGGCACACTCAGGGGAGGAGGCAAGTGGAGGTGAGCTGGGGCAGGCAGGTGGGGCAGGGAGCTTGGCTGCTGGTGGGTGCAGAGCACCCATCAATTTTTCCCCATGGGTGCTCCAGCCACAGAGTACCCATGGAGTTAGCCCCTATGTCTGAGTCAGACGCCACAAGCAGAAGGTTGATTTTCTTTTTTGGTGGTTCAGGGTCTGTAGTTTCTGCTCTTTTAAGACTTCTGAAAACATGCTCCACACCTCGTCCCTTTCAGATTTTGGATGGCACTATAGATTCTTAAGCATTGGATCGAGAGTTGTAGCTATTTTTAGGAATCTCACATTGGTACCTTCTTTGCATTTTGTCAGATCTTCGGTGTTCGTAAATCAAACGTGCTGGGTCATCATCCGAGACTGCTATAACATGAACTATATGGCAGAATGCAGGTAAAACAGAGCAGGGAACATATAATTCTCTCCCAAGGAGTTCAGTCACAAATTTAATTAATGCACTTTTTAAAAAAAAAACATCATCAGCATGGAAGCATGTCCTCAGGAATGGTGGCGGAAGTATGAAGGGCCATATGAAGGTTTAGCATATCTGGCACGTGAATACCTTGCAATGTAGTTTACAAAAGTGCCATGCAAACGCCTGTTCTCACTTTCAGGTGACATTGTAAATAAGAAGCAGGCAGCAGTATCTCCCATAAATGTAAACAAACTTGTTTGTCTTAGCTATTGGCTGAACAAGAAGTAGGACTGAGTGGACTTGTAGGCTCCAAAGTTTTACATGGTTTTGTTTTTGAGTGCAGTTATGTAATAAAAAAAAATCTACACTGTAAGTTACATTTTCACAATAGAGATTGCACTACAGTACTTGTATGCAGTGAACTGAAAAATACTATTTCTTCAATCATTTTTACAGTGTAAATATTTGTAATAAATACAGTAATAAAGTGAGCACTGTACACTTCATTCTGTGTTGTAATAGAAATCAACATATTTGAAAGTGGAGAAAAACATCCAAAAATATTTAATAAATTTCAATTGGTATTCTATTGTTTAACAGTGCGATTAATCTTTTTAATGGCAGCTAATTTTTTTTGAGTTAATCGTGTGAGTTAACTGTGATTAATCGACAGTATGTACAAATATTTTCAGCTGATGTTTCCTCTTGGGTTGCTTTAAGGAAAAATGTTTGGGGGGGGCAGTACTTTTTTCTTTTTAAATTCTCCTCTGAATCAAATGGCTGAAGGGTTTTTGTTTATTTGTTTGTTTTTTTAAAGTTTTTCCAAATAGTTTACCTTTGGGAAGAAGCCAACCCTGGAAAACGACAGCATTTTTCATACAGTCAGAAGCATATGAAAAAAAACATGGGTGACAATGGAAAATGGGTTGGATTCCTAACTGAAGCAATTTAAAGTGCTACCAGGATGACATTCACTTCCTAGCAGCAGGCCACTCCAAAGCCTTTGCACCAGGTAAATCCCATTTAATCTGCTGTGTGGTTTTATCAGTCAAGGAATGGAAATAAAGCTCCAGCCCCCTCACTATTGTAAGGCCTTTTCCTCAAGGCTTGATTATTATCCACCAAACAATCACAAATGCAAATCAAGTAAAAAACACAACGCAATAATTTCCCCAAAGACCTCCCTCTTCCCCTTTGATTCACCCTAGTGGCCAGGTATCCAGCTGGGACTTTGTAGTCTTTACAGACTGCAGCATCTTTACCTTCTCACACCTGATTGTGAAGTTTTAAATGGTGCATAGGCCTTGTGCAGGCCCTTTGCATGGGGTGAAATTCACCCCCACATAATTGATTTATTGTAACCCACTTTAAGCCTTGTCTACACTACGGAATGTACCTGTTGTTGACAATGTTTGTCATGCTTTGGCACCCATGAAAAGTCATCCTTCAAGCAGTAATTAGAGAATTTCCTAACTCAGAAGTTCCTACATTTATTAAAAACTATGCTGCTAGCATGTATGTCACATTGCTGTTTCTTTATGGTTCCTTGCATTGTCACTCTTGCTAGCAAGAGATCTGAGCCTAACTGAAGCTGTGCTGATAAACTGATGGCTCCTGTTGGCATAAGAGATGACAAAAGGTTCAGCTGAGACAGTGCTGACCATAGTGTAATTGCAAGAGTAACAAAGGACAAACTGTTCAACATCATTTCAGGAACCATGGTTACAAACTTCTAATTTCCATCCATTAATTGGGCAGAAAGTTTGCTTTTCTAAACTCATGGATATCCTAAGGAGTTGAAGACTGCATTGCTACCTGCCCCTACTCCTCCTCCATCATACGGCTTCTACAGGAGGTTATCATATGTAGGGAAATTCTTGGAAGTCTGCATCAGTATGACATCACTAAGAGTACCCTGCATCAGAAGGATGTGATAAGAGAATATGCCTCTGCTCCTCCAGGAGGGAAGCAGGGGAGTTTTTCCCAGACAGATGCTCTCCTCCATATTCTAATATCAAAACTCAGTTTACAAATGTCACTACACTTTTTTGGGGGGGGCGGGGGGCGGGAGAGAAGAATTTTCACTAGAGATAAAATTCACCCAAGCCCAAAGTTTGTACCACTTAAGTCCCTTTAGAGCAGTGGTTCCCAAATTTTAACAACCTGTGAACCTCTTTCACTAAAATGTCAAGTCTCGCAAACCCCCGACTAAAAATGAATATTTCCAGGGATTTTCTTGTTTACCTGAGTATAAATTATAAAAGCAGTGATCTTGGAAATATAAAATTTGTTTCTATGACATACTTATTACATATTATTAATTACTACAATATTTTATTACATTATGAAAACAGCAACACTCTGCCAAAAATCTCACTTTTGTAGCATGTATCATTTTGAATAAGCCTGTTATAAGACAAGGCTGCTATGTTTCATCAAGGAGTATCAGATGTGAAACAGCATGAAGGTATTTAAGAAGCCAATTCAAAGAGTTTCTCCTACACAAGCATTCAGGTCTTGAGCAGTCCAGGCAAACAACACATTACAAAGTTTAAACTTGTTCTTCATAATAATTTTAAAAACAATACTAGCTGCCTATTTAATTTTAAAAACAGCATTTTTCCATTCCTTAGAAGGAGTCTTGAAGTTTAAATCTTTTCACTCTGAGATATGCTTGCTTTTATCTGCTTAGCCCTTGGAAGTCCAGGGGCTCCGGGCTGTCTAGGGACAGCTCTGTTCACCAGTAGGGACTTCTTTCCTTCCCCCCGCCCCCGTAACATTTCACAAACCCCAACTTGGGAACCACTGCTTTACAGCTTAAATGAGATGTAAGTGGTGCCTAGGTTTTGCTCAGGCTCTCTGCAGAGTGATGAATTACAGCCTGTATTTACATACCATATACCTCTAATCTCTATACATTTTATCTAGGTATATACAATGTTCTTGCTATTTACTATCAGCATTGTCAGTGACACAGACTTACTGTGAATTTTGGCACCAAGGTTTAGCAAAATATTAGATTTATTTTCTCCTATCAAGATGTAAAAAACTAGTTGCAAATGGAATAGTTACATTAGCTCTGAAGAAGCAGCTGTTTAAATGAATAGGGCCTGATTCTGTTACCCTTACTCACAGAGTAGCATTTACTCATGCAAGTGGTACCATTAAAATAATTGGAACTACTCAGACTAAGGACTGCAGGATCAGGCCCATAGCTGGTTTACAGATTGTCTTCTGCTAAAAGTCTCTGCTGCTGATATTATGTCATAATGATTGGTTGTTTGCAGCTGCATACAGTACAAGGAAGCTCTTAAGTCGGGGATTTCTCAGTGGAAGTTCCCAGCTATCGTCACTCATAACCAATATAGGAGACTGAGCTGCATTTCAAAATCCTGTTGATAAAGCTTCCAGACTACATAAAAATTGCCTATCTTGTTACTGAAGAAAGTGACTAAAGAAAAATATTCTTAAAGAGATTACTTACAAGGTAATCAAATACTTTAGCTGCTATAGCTTCTAGGCAAAAGATTGCATGCAGTCAAACTGAAATAATTAAAACAATGTCAGATTCTGATTCTCCTATCTTTATCATCTTACTGTTTTGCTACAGTAAAGTTGCAAGAGGAGATATAAATACCGTAATTGTATTTACATTTGCCTTAATATTTTTATAGATTACATCGGGTTTTTTTAAACCCGCATTTAAAGATAATTGTTTAGCTAGTCTCTGGAACTCAAGCTTTCTGTGCATTTCTGTCTGCTATGAAAATATTCCATGCAAAAAACAAATGAAATTTATGTTACATATAGCTAAAGTTTACAGATTACTACTTTCTCAGAAAAAAAAGTTAGTCTCTTCTACAGATTCATTTACATTGCTCCGCAATTCTCTCTCCTTCTCCAACCCAGAGGTGATACTCTCCATCTGCATCAACATATTGTAGATCCTTTCTTTAATTCTGACATGTTAATTCTGTGACCAAACTTTAGATTCAGTCTCCTCTCTTAGTCTGATAATTACCTTTCTGTGAATATCCCAAGTGACACCAACTTCTCAATTCATAATGCCAAAAGTTGTGTCTGTGCCTCACAACCTACTATGCTTTCCCTGTAAAAGTTAATAGTCCTGGGGAAAAAATTAAACATCTGACGTGGGCCATCTAGTGTTTGAAAATGTGGATACATAAAGAAGCTTGGAGAAACATTTTAACCTTTCAGCTTCTGAAAGTTGATTTGTAGAGGCCAATTCATATATGAGTAATAACACATCATGAAGGATCATCCTTAAACTAATACTTAAATGTAGTCTTCCTGAAGCTATATTGCATTGCAAATAGTAAGTTCTACCCCACACTTTATTGCTACTAGATTTATAATGGCAGTAGTCTGACTGATGTTATCTACAATATGTTTTGTACATTGACCCCAGTGTGAAGTATTTGTATCTTTTGTTAAACTGTCCTTTATGGCAGAGGTGTCAAACACCCAGGCTGAGGCTAGCTGCCTCCCACTTGAAGTAGTTATGTGGCCTGTCTGACCTATGCAGTTTGTGCAGAATGTGAGCCACAAAGAACAACTTCCAAACATAGACCAAGTATAACCAATAAGTGTGCAGGCAGCTTGGAACACCACTTCAGAAATGTGAACTCCTCCACCCCCACTAATCTCATTATGATGTTACTGCTAAAATGATGCCACTTGAATATCATTAATGTGAGCGTCAAATACTGATGTGGGAGTGAAACCCATAGTTAGTGGGAGTTGCTGCAGGGAAGGATGTACAGAGGGAAGAGAAGAGGAGACACAAATACAATGAAGAAGAGAAAAAGGAAGTGAGATGGGGAAAAGAAACACAGGGCAAAAATGTCAGTGATCCTATAGGGGAATATATTCTTCCACTAAGTGATGCTAAATCTGAGATAAGGTTGTAGTGGGTCTACTGCCTCCAATGTAGGTTGTAGGTCACAGTACAGGCAGCCTGCCTCAGTATTCCATCTTGGACTGTTCAAGAAACTCAGACAATCCATTTCCATCCCTTCTCAGGTTGTTTAACTTTATTAAGTTAACAAACATTCAAACTAAAGTTTTCAAGCCCATCCAAAAGTCCACCCAAATATTTCTCTTTTCTGTCCCAGCCCTTCTATTTTGGCAGGCTACATCCAGGCCCTACCTGCCTGGTGCTTCAATCTTAACTCCCAAAAGGCCAAGTTCTACTTTTATATCCCAGCCTATGGGCCCTAATGATAAATAGAACTTGGCCTTCTCCACCAAAATATTTTCACACCCCTGGTTTCCAGTAGTCCTGTTAGGGTATGGCTACACTTGCAGCTGTACAGCGCTGGGAGTTAAACCTGCCTTCGTACAGCTGAGTAGGGAAAGCGCTGCAGTCTGTCCACACTGACAACTACCAGCGCACTGTCGTGGCCACATTTGCCGCATCTGCAGCAGCACTGGGAGCGGTGCATTATGGGCAGCTATCCTAGCGTTCAAGTGCCTGCAACGTGCTTTTCAAAAGAGGGGGGTGGGGTGGAGTCTGACCAGGGCCGGCACTTCCATTTAGGCTACCTAGGTGGTCGCCTAGGGTGCCAGGATTTGGGAAGGCGGCATTTTGCCGCCCTTGGCGGCAATTTGGCGGCGGGGGGTCCTTCCGCTCTCTGGGTCGTCATCGGCAATTCTGCGGAGGGTCCTTCACTCGCTCTGGGACCCCCCGCCGAAGTGCCCCGAAGACCGGGAGCACGGAAGGACACCTCCGCCCCCACCGCAGAATTGCCGCCAATGACTGGGAGCACGGAAGGACCCCTGTCTAGGGCGCCAAAAACCCTGGCGCTACTCCTGAGTGTGACAGGGAGCGTGGGGGAGACAGAGAGAGTGGATTTTTGGAGCTGACAGCGTCAACTCCCTGCCTTGCAAGTTCTGACCCTCTCCCCCACCCCTCTCTCACTCACTGAAAGCAAACAGCAGCTGTTTTGTTTTTTTCCCTCACAGATCAGATAAGCAGCCTCCCCTAAACGGACTCCCCCACATCCCGTGGGCCGTGCTCCTTCTCTCCTCAACAAACACTAGCTGTGGACGTTCCAAAGGGAACCCCTTGCCTGCCTCTGCTCATTCACAGCAAACAGTAGCTGTGTTTGTTTTTTTGATAAGCAGCTTTGGGAGCCCGGAGTTCACAACAAAATAAAGAGAGGCATCACAACAAAACAGAGAGTAATCTTTACTTAAAAGGATTATGGGAAGCTTCCGGAGGTCAGTTACAGTGTACTAAGATTATTCCCTGTTTACACTGGCACCCCAGCACTGCAGCAGCAGAGCTATACTCTTTATTCCTCTCATGGAGGTGGAGTACAAGCCGTGCTGTAGCCAGGGAGATACAGCGCTGTACATGCCTTGCCAGTGTGGACAGGGAGTGAGTTACAGCGCTATAAAGCCACCAACAGCGCTGTAACTCTCAAGTGCAGCCAAGGCCTTAGAGTGTATAGATTTTACACTGTGATTTTAGAGAGAGAGAGTGTTACTTTTCTTTTTAGAAAGGCTATAGAACTAGATTTTTACATAAGAAGTTGAAGATTTCTGAGGAAAATTAGGATAGGCCTTTGTACAGCATGTACCACCTTATATATCAAATCATACTTTGGGAAAGAGAAAAATAGTGCTAAATATTGATCAAGAAGGAAAGACTAGCTTTCCTCATGGCGTATCACAAAATATTACTGACAAGGTGCTAAACAGAAGAATAATGTACATATATTTGGTGTCCCAAGCCTCTGTTTGCCAGAAACTGGGAATGGGCAACAGGGGATGGATCACTTGATGATTACCTTTTCAGTTCATTCCCTCTGGGGCACCTGGCGTTGACCACTGTCAGAGGACAGGATACTGGGCTAGATGGACTTTTGGTCTGACCCAGTATGGCCATTCTTATGAACTGAAAAAAATTCTAAATGGCTGTCATTTTTTGGTCTGGCAGCTTTAATAAGTTGACATGGAACTTGTACTGAGCGTATTAGAGTTTGATCAGAGAACTTCTGTTTCTTGTAAAACCATCAGCACATATCCTGAGGAAGCTGTTCATCTGGTATAAATTGTCATAGCTCCACTGACATCTATAGCACTATGACAATTTATACCAGCTGAATACATACCAGATTATCTTCACTGTTGTCAGATAACATTATTTGATTTATGACACGCTTAATCTGTTTTTAATGTGGCTTAAATTGTACTAAATTTAGCATAACTTGAATTGAATATAGCAGCTCAGGAGTTCTGTTATTTCAGCTACTTATTGGGGTCATCTGCATGAGCAGACAAATTGGAGTTGAAGACCAGAATGCTGAAGTGCAGATGTAGGTGGCAGGACTGGATCAGTACAAAAAAAATCTTGTAAAGTAGAAAAAAACCCATAAAAAGCTTTATATGCCAAAAAATTTTTAATTGCTTGAGAATTTGAGCCTTCTATGTCTGCTGATGGTTAAAGACCCAGTGGAGGAAATGGAGGGCCTAGTTCCCCCTTTTTTATAGATGTCCAGGGGACTGTAACAGTCCACACCCCTAGGGTCAGGACAGCATGGCCCATCAGTCACAGTCTATAGGGCCACCCTTTGATGCAGGGCAGCAGGGCCTAACAGCCAGAGTCTATAGCATTGGGGCACCCTTTATGGGGTGTGGCAGCCCCAGGCCCACTCAGCTCCACAAGGCCCCAACCCAGGGCCCTAATTGTGGCACAGCAACTTGCCACTGACTCAGGGGTGGGAGGGTGTCCTAACAAAACACACTGAGTTTCCCAGGGTGGTACATTCCATCACCCTCTCTGGGTCATTTTCTACTAGGGTCAGTGTTGGGTTTTCCCATGAGATGTCAGGTCCTCTGTGTTTAGCAGGACCAGTCATCTCCAAGGGTTCCTCCAGTTGCCAGGGTGCAGCCTCAATTCCCAGTGCAGTTAGGGGCTGGTCCGTCCGTCCACCCCCTCCAGCCCAGAATGAGCTGGGCTCCCTTCCTTTATACTACTAGAGCACTTGGCACATGCCCAGTCTTGCCAGGGAGGCAGGACTTCTGCTGTCAATAACATGGGCTTAACCCTGTCTGGGCTACTGTGGGGTAAGTGGACCCCATCACAGAGGCTCATGAGGGCCTCACCTGAGGAGGACTGAAAGACTAATTAGGTTCCTTGTGGCTGTCTTCACAGCCATAGTAGACTACTCAGCACTAAATGGGCCAAAACAGAGTTGTCAGCCTCTTATCAGTAAAAATCATTTTATGACTAACTAACCTTGTGGGAGACTGAGGGTAGGCCTCAATGAGCCTCCCAAAGCTCAGAGGGGCAGGGGATGGTGTGGGTCAGAGTGGCCCTTAATACACCTCACCGGGTAGCTATACCACGATAAGCCTTAGCTTCCCAGGAGGAATATGTATGGGACCAAAAGACCTTCCTGAGGCTTACCAGGGGGTATCCTCCCCTCCTGGTGACATAAGGAGGCCAGAGGAAGGAGAATGGGGGATGACCCAGATCTTCTCCCAGATCTAGTCTCCTCCCCCCCCCCTCCCCTCCCCCCCCGCCCCACCCCCAGAGGTCCTAAAAGAGATATACAGGAGCTGGAGAGAGCAGTGTATGGAGCACAGATGACACAAGGTTATAATGAGAACTTAGTTGCAACCTTAGCTCTGGAGTGATTACTGCTCACCTGTAATAAACATATATATGAAATGATTGATTAGCTTATTTGCTAATGTTATTTTCAAAAAGAGAGTGCAGTGCAGCTTAGAGAAACAGAATTATTTGCCGAAATTAAGCATGTAGCCAAGTTTAGTATCCTCTAAACCAATATACAGGATCAAAAGATACTTTCAAATACTTGGATGAAAGGCACTGTCTGGAACTGCAATGTACTATAATCTCATACATTTATCACACATATGCAACTTTACAAAAGGCATGAACAGAGGAATCACTCCACTGGGCATGAAAGTGGAGCCACTTTGGTGGGGAGAAGGGTGGGGGATAACAAAACAGGCAGAAAATTGGCACATAATATCGCACAAACGTGAATGGAGGAGAGATGGCCAAAGGCACTGAAACAATCTTTCTCCTGTTCTTAAGGAAAGTGCTACTGGGGATCTTTTAACGTCCACGTTGCAATGCAAAATGTGTGTTTACTACAGTTATTAACATTTAGACATGTCTTGTTTAACCATCCAGCATCTGGTAACCTCTAACCCTGAGGAAAAGGGCACAGCTATACACTGTCACATGGGCTGGGGCGGACGTGGGACACAACAGGAAGTAAATGCTGGTTCCTGGGTTAAAGAGTGAGGCTGGGAGAGAGCAGTCAGCTCCTGCACGGCTCCAGGGAGCGGCGCTGTCTGAGCCCTGAAGAGATTGTAAGTTTAACTCACTTTTAAACCGTTGTCTTTCCCCTGCTGGGCAGAGCGGCCTTAATATCGCAGCTGAAGTCATGGCTCAGATCTTAGCGGACTAGCCACACGCGCCTTGAACCCACTCAGCTAGCTGCTCCTCGGTCGCTTCTCTTGGTTTTATTCGTGCATTTACAGTCAGCTTGCTTCTCCTCCCACACCCCCAGCTGAAGCCTTCACTCCCTCCTGCACCCCAACCCCCTCTCCCAGCCCGGAACCCCCTCCTACATCCTGAACCCCTCATTTCTGGCCCCCCCCAGAGCCCGCTCCGCTGTCACCGTGCAGATCCTCCCAGAAAGACGGAAGTGAAGCGCCTGTCTGGGGATGGGGACTCGGGGTGCTAGTGAGTCACGCCAGGGCCCGGTTTTGAGTTTGCAAGGGGCAGGGAGAACGAAGGGCGGGCTGCTTGGCTTGTTTGGGGCAGCAGAGGGAGGAGGTGTTCTGTGCGGGCTGACAGGCGAGGGCTGTGTTTAGAGGCGGCTGCTGAGGTCCCAGGGCAGGGAGGGTTTGGTCACTGCTCGGTGAGCCAGTGTATGTCAGTCATGTGGGAAAATGATCTCCCTCTCCGGTGGCTTCCGAAGAAGGTTTTATTCTGCAGGGGGCTGAGCACAGGTGGCTGGGACAGGATGAAGGAATGAGAGACTTTTCAGATCATGAAGAGAAAATTCTATTGAAAGAAATATGGGGGAGGGATTTTCTTCACACAACTGTTTTCTGGATCTGAACTGGGGGCCTTCCTTGTGATTTCTTTGCTCAATTAATTTTTTTTAAAAGAACCTACCCTAAAATTAATCAACAGTAACAATCTGTATTTATAAGACCTAAGAACAGAGGTCCTCACCCTTGCTCACAAGGCAGAGTCATGGCACTAGAGGCTTTGGACATGATTCTGCTCTCACTAGCGGTGGTGTAAAATCAGGCATTGTTGGGTACTTTTGGAGAAAAGAACCCAACTACAGTGAAAACCCCTCAACTGTTTATGAATGGTACTTCAGCTGTTTCACCAGTTCTCAGTGGTGGTCTAGTTGTGGCAAAGTAGTTTTTTAAAAATATGCCCATGGAAGAAAATTGCATAGAAAAGCAGACAAAATGTAGAGAAGTGCTTGCTGCTGGAACGGCACCAATATTCTGATGTGAACCTTTTAGCATTAAGGGGGTGTGTATATATACACATACACTCAATTTGATACATTTGTTTTTAAACATTTAAGAAGGCTTTTGAGGAGTTGCTGGCAAGGATACTCATGGTGTACATCTTCATTATCAGTATGGTGAAGTATGAAGTAATACATATATATAGTGGCAAACTAAGTTGTTACTTCTACTTCTTTACAATATGCCAAATGGTTGTCTGTGTAGTGGTACTATTAATGCAACAGCATAGCACTGCATTAAGGAACATGCTGCTTTCAACAACTGAAATCAGTCGGCGTCTCATATGTGCAGATGGCCATAGGCTCTTGTATCTTTTGTTTCTTCTCTCATGTATAATGTCTGGCTTTGTGCCTATCACATTGGTATGTGAGCACCGTCCAATGTTTTGTTAAAACTATAACTTACTCGTCCTGATATATGTAGCCATTTCTTATTGTAATACATCTTGCATGATATTGTACCATCCTGTAGCAGAGCAGTGTCATCAGACCTATATAAACATGGCTGTGTATTTCAACAGGAAATACTTACTAAGGCCCAATTGGGACTCCATGTAGGTGCAGCAGTTTACCTGCAAAGATTGGACTGTATGGATGTCACGTAGACCTTAACTCCACACACACAAACACCCCTTCTGCATATGCATTTCAATAAATATTTAATTACACAATCACAGCATTTGTACAGGGATGTAAAAATGCTACTTAACACTGTTAGATGATACTGTTTGGCAAATGCAATATAACAGTAGATGTATATGGTTTATGTAGCATTTTGTATTGCTCCCTCTGTGCTGTGATTATATTGTAATTAGGGAGGGGGCACAAACTCAAAGTTTGGAGGGTCAGACAAGTATCCAGAACTGTGCATGCTTGTTCTAAATCTTTGAGGGCCCTGTTCATGACTTGTTCTTCTTGTATCATTGCCTCTGACACCTCCTGCTAACACTATCTGGGGAAAGGGTTGATAGTAAAGTTGGTCTGGGATTTTTTTTTTTTCAGTTTTTTTGTTGAAAAAATGCCAGTTTGTTGAAACTGACTAGTCTCCTGACTCAAGCTTTTTGAAATGCATCAACGTTGTCAAAATGTTTTGTTTTGACATTTTCAGAATGAACATTTCCAGTTTTCCAGTTCAAAACAGCTTTTTATTTAGAAATTTAAGTCAATTACACTAAAAAATGCGTTTTGTTTTGTTTTTTAAAAAAGGAAAATTTGAGTTTGACTCTTTGTCCAGGTTCAGGATGAGAAATCCTCTCTCAAAAATATGGATGGAACATAAACTGTGTCCTGCCTAGCTCTACTTGGCAGCCTTTCCCTTCATGCTTTGAGACTAGAATGAGTCTTCAAGAGAGATTTCTCAGTCCTCCCCCAGCAGCAAGTGTGTCTGTTGGTAAAGTGATGCCTCAAAATGCCTGGATTTCTGAGGTGATGGGCTTTTTCTAGGGTGCTTTAAGTGCTGTCTAGTCCTCTGACCTGAGTGATTAGTTAAATATTAAACAGTACATAAGGAGCCAGACTTCAGCTGGTGTAAATCACTGTAGCTCTCTTGACTTCAGTGGTGTTAGTTTGATTTACATCAGTGGCTGATCTGGCCCCCTACCTTCAGTACTTTGTCCTGAGTGGTAGGTCTCAGTACTTAACATCTCTAGCCATTGTGTGACTGCCTCATAGAGAATCAGAGGAACTACACTGCCCCAGTGCAAGAGACTAGCCTAAAGGTATTTTGGAAACAATCTAAAAGGTCTTCATTGTTGTACAGAATGTGGGTCATCTAAATCTACAAACCATATCTTCCTGTACTTAGAACTGTGAACAGAAGAAAACTTTCAAACTCCACTACATCCAGTTGTCAACTATTTTTGTTAGTACAAGACATAACTCACAACAGTTTGCCTGTCAACCTGTTGGGTGACTTGAGGCAAATTACAAAAATGTATAAAAACAGTTTCATTGTCCTGTGCCAGCCGTTTGGGAACATGAGCACACTTTCAGTAATTCTGAGTTTTAACAATGCTTTTCCTTTTCACTTCCTATAAGTTATGCAGCTAATTGCCTGCCCATCTACAGAGTATAGTGAGGAATATTCCGTTTAGAGGAAGACTGCCAATCTTTGGGAAGAGGAAGAAATAATGTACATTACACAAGATGCCTTGAGGCAGTATGCATTGCCCTTATGTTGCATTGGTGAAGGAAAATGATGCCCATCATAGCCCACAATCACACCTAGTTACTTATATTGTAATAATCTTACATCCACATGGTGCCTTTTAATCCTAAATATCCTCCAGTACTTCAGAACCTAGTATATAGAAATAGCTTCACCTGCTACAAAAGTGCAGTCACTTCTGGGCTGAAATTCATTCAGTTCAATAGCACTCAGAAGTACTCCACAACAGTGAGAGAAGAGTTGCATTATTCAACTGCATGTACAGTGGGAAGTTTAGGTAGGCAGAATGTAATTACACACAGAGACATGTGGCACGGTCACTGGTGCTGTCACCCTTCATTCTTGTGAAAAATACTTCTGAGATTTAATGATCGGATAGTGTTGTGTTTCTCCCAATACCTTTATAGACAAACTATATTTTTATATCTAGAAAACAAGAATAAGAGTGAGGTCTCAGCAGGGGAGCACCCAGTGAGTCTCTCCTCTTTGGTGTGCTCCATTTGATCACAAAATAGCTACAGCCTCTACAGCAGAGAAGAGATCTTCTCCCCATTTCAAAGAACAGTTGAAATAAAACAAATTAGAACAGATACAAGTTACATACCCAACAGTTAAGGCTTCTGGTTTACAATTCAGCTGAAAGATGACCCTTGAAACAGTTTGAGGTCTTGTCTATGCACACACAAACTGCTTTAACTGTACCAGTTATACACCCACCCACCCCTGGTGTGAACACAACTATATCAGTGTAAAATTATTTTATTCTCCATATGGGAAGGGGAAAAAGCTATATTAGTATAAGGCACTTTATACTTGCATACCTATGTCGACAGGAGGGATTGCACTGAGAACTATTTCAGTAAAAGACCACACCCCTGAATTAAGTAATTATATCAATACAAAAATTGTGTAACATCTGACTACCACACTGGGGGAATGGTTAATTTACTGACTCAGAAGCAGTAGTGCCATCTTCTGAATCACCAACACTATTTCCTGCAGCACCTGGGTTTTTCCTGTCTTCTATGTAAATACTGACCTACCTTGACTTTATGGTAGCTGAAGCAACCACAACCATAGGTCATACTGTAGTGTGAAGAGAGAGCTATCATAAATGCTATGTAATGTGTATCAGAGAAAGGAAATACAAACACATACATTGTGTTTTGTACCTGTTAGCATATTTGTAATGAATTGTTATTTACATACATTGTTCGAGTAACTCTCAGAGCTGATAGGACACAAATACGACTGTCTTAAAAACACTGAGCCAAGTTCTTTGGCTGGTGTAAATCACTGTGGTTCTTCTTAAGTTAATGGAGCTATGCCAATTTACACCAATTGAGGCCTTACCTTATATGGCCAGAATTTTTAGAAGGGCTCAACACCCACAATTGTGCCAGTCTTAAAGCATTCAAAACCCAGCACTTCTTATTAAGAACAAGGAGACTGGATGATTGCTTTTGAAAGTTTGGCCACTTTACTTAGTTACCTAATGGGGAGCTGAGCTTTTTTTTTGAAAATCTGGTCCACTTGTATGCGCTGAGCCCTTTTGGAAAATGTGGTCCCATTAAGTACATCTCCTTGTATTTAATTTCTTTCTTGGTAAGTCTACTAGCATTCCCCCATAAAGGACTGCAGCACTAATTAAATGTCCACTTTGTTGCTGGTAGCTCACCAAGGAATAATCACAGAATTGTGGGTATCTCCTTATCACAGTCACATTCGTGTTGCACCATCCCTTTTCTGCTTCCCTGTTCAGGTCTTGTATATATTCTTAGGTATATAAACACAAGAATATAGACAGGCAAAGCATATGTCTCCTTTTCAGCCTGCTAGCTTGTACAGTTTTAAGCTAGGGTGACATTCCATTTATTTAAATATACTGTTTTCTTTGCCTGGTAGCATAGCTTTAAATATGGACCTGAAGTCATACGTCACTAAAAATTCCCATACTGACACCTTCCTCTTATCTGTAAAGGCAGACTTTTCTAGTCTTTTATTAGGAAGATAAGGAACTTGATTATTTTTTCCTAATAAAAGCCTTATATAAAGCATAAATTGTGTTTGAAACATTTCTAGTATGAAAGATTACCTTGTGTATTCTGCCTTATCTCCCCGTGAATCTCCTTGCTTTGAAGCTTAGCAGGAGCATAATTGCTTTGATGTAGCAGGGATTGTGATCTACAATAATAATTTTTGCTTCTGTGTTACTGAAGTTTCATTTAAAGTTTGCTAGGCTCACTCTTCAGCGCTCTTCTAACATTCTTTTTAGGTGTTATAGTGGCAAAAACACTGTTAAATTGTGGTCATGCTGAATGTGGCCTACTGTGCTGCTCAGATGGAGTCTCATGGCAAACCACTGCCTCTAAAACCACCACCCCCTGATAAGGTCCTGCTGCATGGAGGACATATCACAAAAGAAACCCCCAAAAAACACTAACGCCACTTCAAGGTGCAGTTTTTGGTGGATTCCCACCAAAGGTCCAGCGGTGGGAAGATGCACATCCCTGTTCCCCTTTTCCTGGTTCACCCTCTCTAGGACTACATCCAGATTCCTCTACAAGCTTCAGGAACATTAGTTTTCCTTTGATGATAGTGTTTAAGCAAAAGATTTATGGCATTTTGTTTCGTTTGTTTGAAATAGAAGTCTGTCATAGTTGTGTCCTGGGGACTGTTGTGTTTGGGAAAGGAGGAGGGTCACTGATTTCTGGCTCTAAGAATTGGAATTGGACATGTTCATTACATACAATACATAGGCATCCTGTAACAAAATTGGGTGCCTCCAGAGTACCCCATTATGGCCAGAGGTCACTCTGTAGTACCCTGCCTCTGTTGTCCCCTCTTCACAGTCCATTACATACCCTTCTATGATCAAAATACTCCTCCTGAGGGTCTGGGTTAGGATTAGAAGATTAACTCAAACTCTACCAAGCATATATTTCTGTTGTTACTCCCAGGCCTTTCCTGATTTGGCAGGCCACTATGAAGCCCTACCTTGAGTCCTAGTCCCAATCTGCTGTTTGCACCTGCTCACTCCTAGCAGTCTCTCATCCCTGAACAAACTGCAGCCTCCAGCTACTGTTTGTAGAGGAAATCACCTGATTCCTCTCAGGTGGGCTTCTTTAAAGTAATCAGAGTTGTCTAACCCCCAACCCTCTGGCACTTACTGGTAACACAGCCCAACATAAGGAGAAAGGTCTGTTGTGACAATTGGTCTATCTTTTGCCTGTTTAGGAATTTACCATGGAAAGTAGGTGGTTATTTTCAATAAAGAATGTTGATTAAAAACAGGTGCAAGAAGACCAACAGGGAAAACTAGATTACTGCAAACAACAAAGCTTAATAATAAAGTCAGACTGTTAAACAAGTCAGATTTAGTAAGCAAGGAAATACAAGTCTGGAAATTAATAAGCTAAAACTGCTATGTCATATTAGACCTAAGTGGTAGACATATGAGGAGATGGGCTATTCCACCCATCACACCTTTTTTATGTCCTTAAATAAAATGGGGCAGGGAACAAATGAAGGCTACTGGAACAAGTTTCCCCATCCTGGTGGCAGCTACTGCTCCCTTCCCTTCTCCCCACCCCCCATCACCTGGGATCCCAGACCTTCTTTATCTTAATCTGAGGGATGTCATGACCAGCACAGGCCAGAGGGAGGATCAGCTCCAGCTGAATCCCAAACACCACCTGAAATGAAACAGGATTGGATTTTAGCAGTCACGGCTCCAGCTTATGCCAACTAACTTCCCTTTTACCCAAAAAGACAATTAATACAATCTTTAATACCTTCTAAAAGACTGTCAAACAAGGGACTCTTTTCTTCTAACACTCTCTCCAGCTAAAGGGAACACGAATGTTGTTAAAATAGAAGCCTTAATATTTTACACTTCAAATGCTTTAACTGTTTTTACTTCTCTGTATTTTTAATAAATGGTTAAAAAAAGTCAATATTTTTGTCATGGCATTAAGCAGACTGGGATCTCTGTATACCAAACCCGGGCCCTCATTTAACACTGTTGAATGTTATCACCTCTGACCTACTTATTCTATCTAAATTAAAACAGCAGGTCCTAGGTTTTTGCTAGTTTTCACTGGTTGGTATTGTTAACCTGTAGATAAAAGGTGTTCTGAAATTCATTGTAGAGTTTCTTATATTGGCATTCTTAGATATGACAGGAAAGAGATGTCCATGTGATATTGTTTACTTGGTGATTTTTATTTATTTATTGTTCCATAATAGAAAACTTGAATAATCATTAAACACAACACTTGTGTGTTCAAATCAGAAAGCTGATGATATACAAACAATCACTTAAACATGCATAACACAGTGGAACTGTGCATGTGCATGTATAGCTTGAACCAAAGCCAAACTGACTTCATTAAGCTTTGATTCAGGCCCGAAGTGTTTGCATGGGCAGGACCATAGTACATAACACTAGGTGACTTTGATAATTTGTCCCGTGTACTTGATTGTTTTAAGTGTCTGATATTGATGCAAGTTTTATGTGACATGATAAAATTACAAATTTACCTTTGCATGAAGTGTTGGTTGTAGCAGTATTGGTCCCAGGATATTAGAGTGATCAGGTGAGTGGGGTAATAACTTTTATTGCATTAACTTCTGTGGATGAGAGAGACCAGGTTTCAAGCTACACAGAGCTCTTCTTCAGGGCTGGGAAAGGTACTAGGAGTGTCACAGTTTAATAATACAAGGTGGAACAAATTGATTAGCATAAGTAGTTGGATCACTCTCCACCTTGAATATGTGCAGTTAACACCTGTGCAGTGATGGGACAACGGGGGGGAGGGGGCTTGTCTAATAAACCATAAATCCAGTGTCTTTGTTAGTACCTAGCAGAGTTAGTAATTTAAGCTCCTAGGCTTGTCTTTTGAACGTGTTGTGCAGGTTTCCTTTGGGATGAGGACTGATAGGTCAGATACAGAGTGATGGCTTTGTGAAAAGTATGCACCCACAGGTGATATCATTTTTTTCATTTTTCTGTGAGTTCATTTGAAAGCATAGTGATTGTCACACAGGAAAATAAGACACAAACACCCCGTCACCTGTGGGTGAACACTCACAAAGAAGTCGGATATAAAGTGATCTATGAGTCCTCATTCTCAAACCTGCACACCACTTTCAAAAGATGAGCCTGGGAGTTTAAATTCATAACTCTGCTAGGCACTAAAAATCAGGGACTGAACAGAGACACTGGATTTATGGTTTATTACACCAATCTGTAACCCAGTAGCCACACCTCCTTTTTTGTCTATCACTGCAGAGGTGTTAACGGGCCACTCCACCTTGCATGGTCCCTTCTTGGAATATGTGCTAACTACCTATGTTAAACAATCTGTTCCACCTTGTCTTTAGCTGTGACAGTACCTTTTCTAGGCCTGAAAAACAGCTCTCTGTAGCTCGACAGCTTGTCTCTTTCACCAACAGAAGTTGATCCAATAAAAGATATTACCCTCACCCATCTTGTCTCTCAAATTTACCTTTGTTCATTAACTGTCCTTTTCTTTCTGATCACTTTTCAGGTCTGTTAATTTGTCCATCTTTTCAGTGATGAGACAGCGCTGGGAAGTATGGATAAAAATAATATTGGAGAGCAGCTTAATAAAGCTTATGAAGCCTTTCGACAGGCATGCATGGATAGAGACCATGCTGTGAAAGAACTGCAGCAAAAAGTATGTGTTGGTTTTTGTTTTTTGAAGCTATCCCTTCTGTTGAGAATCATAGTAAATGTGGACACTTGAGTTTTGCTTTACTTCAGCAACTGAAGTTTCAGTGCATCTTCTTAAAGATAGAAATTGCAATTAAAAAAATGAACTACTCAAAGAATAGCACATTATGGTGTATGTACGTGTGTCATCTGGCAGTCTTTAATCTTTTATTCATTTGTAATTTTGAGGTGGTTTTAGGTGTGGGAAAGGTATTGTCTATGGAGGATAATCAGGGAGCTCTTTAAAAATGTAAATGTATCTTTGCTGTCTACGATATACCCATCTTTCATGGAAAATATTAAATCTAATTTATCTTTCTTATTTAACAGAAAATTGATAGGGAAATCTGAAGGTCTTTCAGACAGTTATTTATACTGTTACTTATCTGACCCAAAGATGTGCCTTATAAGTTATTAATAACTAGTTATATTGGGGTCTTTGAGCACTGTGCTAGATGCTGTACAAGCACATAGAAAGATGCAGTTTCTGTCATAAGTATTTTAATTAACTTATCTAAATTTCAAGCTGTTTCAATATTAACACTTTTTTAAAAATACAGGAGTCAAACTGTATACTTGTGTCATTTTATCCAATGATGAAGCAGTGAAGAGGGCTGTTCAGGGAAGATTCTAAACAGTTTGGAGCACTTTGGGTTTTTGAGGTTTTTTGGAATGATGCAAACAGGCATTTACAAGGATAGATTGCGACCGTCATGTTGGACACAACAACATTCCAATGAATTGTCTGGAGTTGCTAGTCGCACATACAGTCCAATACCCTGAAAAAACAGCAGTTTGTGGCTTTGTGATACTGCCTAGCACACAGTGGTCACTAGAGCATTTCAAATCCTGCTCTTCAGTGGGGTCTCTCATTCTTAATCAGCTTAGCCACCTCCACTGAACTGTGTGTATGGTGGGGTCTGTCTGGAGGAACATGGGTCCTAAACTGTCTTATGGTTCAGAGAGAGGAAGTAATGGAGTTGGGGGTAAGGGAATGTCTGCCAGAGCGCACACTTTATTCTGAAATGCAGGAACCCGGTACCCCCAAAAAAGACCCACCACAGAATAGCCTGGTGCTCAGGGCACTTATTTGGATGTGGGAGACCTCAGTTCAAATGCACACTCAGCCTAAGTCAAAGTCCAGACGCTTACCCTGGGTCACCTATATCCTAGCTGAGTGCCTTACTCACAAGCTATTTGCTATTCTGGCTTGGGGCTCTCTCTCTCAACGCAACTGAGATGCTCCTAAACTCTAACTCTGTGTTCTTTGAAATTAATGGCTAAATTATAAACTTAATTTTGTCCTCTTTGGATACATATGCTACACTCAAAACAAGAAAATAAATACATGCTTATGGAACAGCCTTTCTAAAGCTCAGTGGAAAATTAGAACATAAGGAACAAATGGGTGAGAATGTGAGTATTCTGCAGTGATGGAAACAAATTTCTATGGCATTGTGCTTGTGCATTTTTCTTTGCTTTAGAGACAAGCAATACACAGATCTTCCAAAAGTGTTCATAATAGCTTGTCTTTGCCCTACTCAGCCTTCAGCAATCAGATTCTCTAACTTCAGAAAAGAACCAGTAAAGGTTAAAGTATTTCCTAAGGGAAGTCAACCTATAGAAATGTGAGTTTTTACCAAACATGAGATTTTTATGGATGACCTACGTATGTTGCTTGCTGTAATGTTTCCTTCCTCTTCCTCTATTCACTCAATGGCCTTAGCACTTTGTTGGCTTGTCCAGCATTCTGTTGTTAACAGTTTACTAAAGTTACTGGTAGGCCACTTGTTTTGCCAGTCTCTAGAGTTGGGAGCCATGTCAAACACACAGAAGCCAGAGTCATCTTGGCCAGATGGTGTTTGATACAGATGGATAGTTGGTTGTCATGCAGATCGTCTAGTTGGTAACTTGTTGCTGCCATCTGACTCAAAGAATAATTTGTGCACACTGGCTGTCAAAAGCATCTTCTCTTCTGTCTGTTTTAGCTGTCATGTCTGTGCTCTGTACAGAAGTGTTGACAAGACATTTCTGTTGTACATTTTCAATTTGGTTTTCAGTGATTTTTCTGCTTTCTGAGGTCTTGTATAGCTGCTGGAGTGTACTGCTCTGTGATCACTTTTTTTTTTTTTAAATGCGCTCATAGTGCAACAATTACTCAGCCTTTAGTCAGATTCTAGGTTTGTTCTTACATGTTGTATGGACAAGTGCATCTTTTCAATACTAAGTATTTTTAACTTAGTGAGGCTTACAATACAGATACAACACCAGTGAAGTAACTCATTTAAACACACTATTCTTGCCCCCACTCTTTCTATGCAGTAATGTGTATCATAATTTCAGAAAAAAATCAAATGGTCCTCCTAAAATTTTCTTGTTGGAATTTCACAAGTTTTCTCCCATAACTTCAGCACTATTAGTGTTATACCATCAGGAATGGGCTAGTGGAATCGTGTATATATTTTAATATTCCTGTTATTCAGCTACCTGAATGGTAGCTGATTGTTCAGTTAACTGGCTGACTAATATTCATCTACCCTGGAGTAGCTCAGTGCTCTTCTAGGTTCTATCAGGGCGGGTCAAGCTAGGGGAGGAGATCAGGCAAAGTTAGACAGAGGAATAACACTGATCAGCTATTCTTTTCTTTGGTATTTGGGTCTTCTCCCCATCCCTCTTCCAGGAGTCTTGGAAGGCAAATGTAGCAAAGGCATGCAGTGTGATCTATTAAATATAGACATGTATGTTTATTCCTTTTTAGTTAAACAGCAAACAGGTATGGGGAATGGAACTATAATATTGTTTAAAATTAAATTTGAAAAAAATAATATCTTTACTTAGACCTTTTAGATTTATTTCCTGAAAAGTTAAATTGATAGTGACCTTGTATAGATTATAACTGGGGTAACTGACCGACTCTGAAAAAACAAATAAATAACCAAATCTCAATTTTAAAACACAAATAATGTAATTTGTGGTTACCACTGAAAATTGCCTCTTGTATAAACGTTATCCTGACATTTACTACCTTGACTATTAACCAAGACTTAAACCAATCTTGTTTTATCTAGTAGTTTACCTTTTTCCAATCAGTACAGACTTAAAATTAAACCTGTCACAGGTGACAACTGTCGAGTTTCTATGCACAAATTGTAGCCTCAGGCATCCCAAAAAGAGAGCTGATAAACTGTATCTGCTAAAACTGAAGCCCTTAATCAAAACAAAATAATACTAATGCTAATTAAATTAAATTATTGTATTTTCAGACAGAAAGCTATACACAGCAAATATGTGAACAGCAGGAACAGATAGAGTTTCAAAAAAGTATGATTGCAAAACTTAAATCACAGTTGGCTCCTGTGAATGCCAACAGAGGTACGTACTCCAATTTGTGTGCTTTATGTCTTTCCTTTTATCATGTATTATACTGCAAAATAGTTTTGACTTCCTTATTGCTTCAGATTCTACAGTGTGTATCCACAAAAGGACTGAGGTAATGCTATACACCTCTACCTCAATATAACGCTGTCCTCTGGAGCCAAAAAATCTTACTGTGTTATAGGTGAAACCATGTTAAATCGAACTTGCTTTGATCTGCCGGCGCGCACAGCCCCATCCCCACGTGGCACTGCTTTACCGCGTTATATCCAAATTCGTGTTATATCGGGTCGCGTTATATCAGGATAGAGATGTACTTAATGGAAATAAGACTACTTCTTGGAACAGAAAGTTAACATTTTTGCATTTTCAAATTTTGTTTATAAAATGAAAAAATCTTGGAAACCTTTGTTTTTTCTTAGAGAAGAAACAGTAAGGATTTTAAAAAAATATACAACTTGCTCACATTGAAGTCAATGGACTTCAGGTTAGTAGAGTTGTTAATTGTAGTAACAAATTATCTTCAAACGAGATTTTTTTTTATGAATATTGATCACAATTGTTTGACTAATTTGTGTGAACAAGTTTTAGCCTATAGTTTGGTTGAGAACTGGGTAAGTAGGTGTTTACTTTTTTATGTTGTGTGACTGGTCAGTAAGTTACATGGCACTCTTCTGTTAACTTATTGTGTTACTTAAGCTTTATAAATAGGAGTTTCTCTTTCTGTTCAAATTGTCAGAGAATATTCTTAATTAACTGAATTGATTCTACACATGGTAGAAATGAACTTTTCAAAATAGCCATTAAAACTCTTTCAGTAAAAGAACTCTTGTGAATATTTATTTATTCGCACTAGTCTAACGCTTTTCCTTTTCACAAATGCCAGCAAAGCTGATGGCTTTATTTTCAAGAATGTGTTTATTGCTGGATTTGCCCATCTGTTTGAGTATTAGAGGGCAGAATTGGACCTCTGTTGGATTAGTACTAGGTCCAATAAAGGAAACTAAAATAAACTTTATGTATTTACAGTGATGATACTTGGCCCAGTGAAAATACCAAATTCATACAATGCGGTTTTTTTTTAAAAAAAACAACAAACCTTAACATGGTTAGAGGATGGGAAATGCAGTGGTGCTCAGAGAGCTGTTTTTATTTTATAGGTAGCGCATATGGCCATGTTCTCGTGCCTGAAGATACTGAAACATGGAGAAATGACACCTCCCCTAATCTAAGTTTTGATCAGCTCCATGAAAAGCTGAAACTAGCAATGCAAAGAGAAAAACTTTTAAAGGTACAGTAGCCTGACTTTAAAAGCATAAATATAATACAGTACAGTAGCCTGACTTTAAAAGCATAAATATAATAATCATGTTAGGTTCTAAATGGAGAAATGATCTTTCAGAGATGCCCAGAACTGCTCCCTTTCCAGGGTCTTATGGGCTTGATCCTCAGCTGATGTCAAGTAGCATAGGTGCACCAAAGTTGTTTGAGCTGTGCTGATTTCCACCAGTTGAGGATAAGGCTCTGACTCTTCCCAGCTCTGTTGCTGTTTGGCCGCGTGGATCATGGGAATAATGTTGACTCAGAAAAAGAAGGGCGAGGAGACCCTGTCTGCTCACTTATTTCTTCACCTCACATATGTGACAGTCAAGGAGGGGCTCCCCTTTTCTGTAATAAGAATCTGTCACAGTGCTGTTGTCAAGGTGGGGATGGGGACTTGGCAAGTCTGCATGGCGGCAAGTGATTGGGGTGAGAAGTGACTCTCTACCTAAACTGGCTGGATATATTCCTTTTCCCCCTATCTGCTGCTGGCTGAAGCCACACCAGTAGGTCTATGACGAAAACCCTGAAGTTGGGAGTGATGAGAATAGAGCAACAATGTTCAGCAGGGAGGAAGTGATTTACATGAGGCTCCCACACTCAGAGCAAACCTTGTGCACCAAGCTGATCCTTTCCCTGAACTGCTCGGCCTGCTGTGTTTTCTGGGGCTTGCACATCCCATAAGGCTGAATTGTCAGTCTGAGCATGACCCCACCGTGTTGTCTTAATAAACCTTGTAAAACCAAAAGCTCAGGCTAAAGAAGTTTAATTTGGGGATTTGTTTGCTAAATCTGAGCTATGGACAAAGTGATCCTGCATTTTGGTGAACTAAGCACATTTTAATCAGATGTGTTAACTTGAAAATCATTTTATCAGATTAGTGACAGTTGCTAATTATCTTGTAGGAATCTAATTTGAGACTTTTTTTTTTTTAAATAAGCATTTTCAGTTTATTGTTACTAAGGACATTTTGGAATGAAAGGAGAATCTAAGAATCTCATTCTCATATGGTCACTTCTGGGTTAGCAGTTGTAACTCCACAATATAATTTCCTTGGTAGTTTTTTGTATTTAATTAGAAAATGAGAGTAGAATTTAGTTGAAGAGTTAACTCCTTGTCAAAACATCTTTGCAGGTTTTTCCATTTCTCTGTATTGAATTTCATCATCATCATTATGTGTATTCCAGTACAGCCTAGAGGTCCAGCCATGATTGGGGTCTCATTGTAATCTGTATTGTACAAATAAATATTAAGATACAGCCCCTATCTTGAGGAGCTTACAATCTGTCTAAATAAGACAGAAAAGGAGTGGGAGAAAGGAAGCTGAATTATCCCAATTTTACAGATAAGGACCTGAGACACAAAGATTGTCATGGGAAGTCTATGGCAGAGTTGGGAAATGAACTTTGATCTTCTGAATTCTAGGCCAGTGTCTTAACCATAAGACTGTCTTTGAGGCACAAACCTACCTAATGGTGCCTACTTCTAGACTATTCAGGTATCTCTCTGATTTACAAAATGTTGTGCATGAGTAAGAGGTGTATCAGTTGTAAATTTAATCACTTACTTAATATGGCTCTTTGGTATATATTGAACAAAATTGATCCTCCTAGTATTTCATTTGCCACCCTGCCCAATCTAAATTGCTTTCTCTTGTAAATGCTGTCTTCAGTAGAAGAGTCGGTTCTTTATCAACCCAAATATGGTAGTTCACTTACAATTTTGATTATTATTATTTTTGGGGTGGGGAGAGAGGGGAAGGAAATGCTCTATCAAATATTTTGCCCCAAACCAGGTAGACTATATCCACAGCCATTGTCCTCCACCACATGAACTCCTTTCCGCTACATCCCTAGCAAAACTCTCATTCTCTAGCTGTATAAATTCAGTATGGCTAAATCCATGGTGGTGGGATTTTAAACTAAAATAGTTTTGTGTCTCCTCTTTCTGTCTCTGGTTAGTGTTTAGATTTACAGTGGTTCTGAAACCACGGGTCAGGACCCCAAAGTGGGTCACAATCCTGTTTTAATGGGGTCACCAAGGCTGGCTTAGACTTGCTTGAGCCCGGGGTCAAAGCCCAAACTGAAAGCTTCAGCCCTTGGCGGTAGGGCTCAGGTTACAAGCCCCCTGCCTGGGGCTAAGTTCTTGAGCTTTGGCTTTGGCCCCTTGGCCTGGGGAGGTGGGACTTGGTTTTGCTACCTCCTTTTCCCTGGGGTGACGGGGCTTAGAACCACAGAAGGGGGACCAAAGCCTGACTCTGCCTATCCTAATTTTTGTTGTCAGAAGGAGGTTGCTGTGCAATGAAGTTTGAGAACCCTTGCTTTAGAACATTCCCCAATTGTGTAATTGCCTGAGGGTATGGCTACACTTAGAACTGCACAGCACTGCCGCGGGAGCACTCCCACGGCAGCACTTTGAAGTGTGAATGTGGTCGCAGCGCCAGCGCTGCACGTACTCCACCTCCCTGTGGGGATTACCTTACAGCACTGGGAGCCGCGCTCCCAGCACTGGTGCACTGTTTACACTGGCACTTTGCAGCGCTGTAACTTGCTGCGCTCAAGGGGGTGTTTTTTCACACCCCTGAGGGAGGAAGTTGCAGCGCTGTAAAGCGCCAGTGTAGCCAAGCCCAGAGTCTTCCCTAGAGCTTCTCTTAAATATGCAAATTGTCTTCACTTGTGTCTACTGGAATCTTTGTGTTGGCTCAATCCTGCACCTACTGAAGTTGATGGTGTCATAAACAGATAGCTAAGGGTTAATGTCTCTTTCACCTGGAAAGGGTTAACAAACAACACCTGACCAGAGGACCAATCAGGAAACAAGAATGACGTTCAAAACTCTGGCTGAGGAAGTTTATGGGTGTGGAGTCCTTGTGTCTTAGTTTGTTGTTCTGTCGTGCCTGAGGGGATCACACAAGTCTCCAGGCTCTCTAATTCTCTGGTTTCAAACTTGTAAGTACATGTAGAAAAGACAATATAGGCTTCACATGTGTTTTCTGTATTGCAAGTGGTAGTTTGCTGAAATATCGTAATGGATATGGGGAATAAGGCGTTGCATGCATTTCTATAAGTAAAGACCTGTAATTTCATTTTGTAGTAGAGACAATTTTATGTCTTTTCTTTCTTTATAAAGCTTCTTTAAAGACCTGGTTCTTATTTCTCTAGTAAGCTCAAGGGATGAGCTGTACTAGCCTCATGGAAACGGAGGGGGAAGCATAGGAAGTGGTATAGTAGGGAAAAGAGTCACTTCCTTGTTAAGATCCAGGGGATCTGGTCTGGGGTCCCAGGGAAGTTTGGGGACCAGAGTTTATCAAACACTCAGAGTTTTGATTGGTGCGCATAGCAGATCTAAGACTGGTAATTAACTTAGAGGTCAGCAGGGGTACCCAAATTTTGGACGGCTAAGGTTCAAGATTGGGAATACCTATGGACATGTTGCAGTGGTGGATAAAGAGTAAGTGAATCCAAAGCCTAGGAAAAATTTTTCTTTTTTTGCTAGCAGTTATAGGCAGATGAGAAGGATTTTTCTTTTAAAGCTACAGCCAGAGAATTTTTTTCTTTCTTTCTTGTAGCTGGTGCATAGATTGCCTCAAGGCAAAACGGGCCATATTAAAAAAAGGTCTTTTTGTTGACTACATTAGATATTCTCCAGCCTGGAGTCAAGGTACACAACGGTAAACACAACTTGCAAATTTAAGAGAGTTGGTTTTATATTTGTTTAATTACATGGAAAGATTAGATAGAAAAGCTAAAAAAGGCACTGTTGCAGCAAAACCCAAAGAACAACAGAGAGCCAGCAGTTCAGACAATAAACACGGAGGGCACCTCCAACACAAGAAAGCAGACCATGACACCGAGGACCTGAACAGGAACTGGCAGACTGGAGCAGAGAACAAAAATTTCAAAATGCAGACCAGCAAGCGAGACATGGAAAAGAACTACAAGAGATGGAGTCTGAGAGAAAGAGAAAAAAATCAGAGGAAGCCTACGAAAAGAAAAGACATAAAATTGTTCTCTGTATATCAAAATGAAGAAATTACAGGTCGTTAGCTTATATGAAATGCATAAATCAGCCTAATCCGAAAATATACCATTTAAGATATTTCCAGCAAACTACACTCTTGCAAATACAGAAAAACAATGTAAAAGCCTATATTGTCTTTCTACCTGTGCTTACAAGTTGGAAACAGAAGATTAGAGAGCCTGGAGATAGTGTGATCACCCTCAGCCCAGAGAGACAACAGACTAAGAACAAAGGACCCACACCAAAAAACTTCCCTCCAGCCAGAGTTGAAAGTGTCTTGTTTCCTGACTGGTCCTCTGGTCAGGTGTTGTTTGTTAACCCTTTCCAGGTGAAAGAGACATTAACCCTTAGCTATCTGTTTATGACAGATGGGAATGTTGTCATTGACTTTAATGGGTACAGAATCAATCCCTAATTTCTAGCAGTTCAAAATTATTTGCTTAGATGTTCAGAGATAGACAGTTGCACCATCCATTTCAGTGGTTCTCAACCTTTCCAGACTACTGTATCCCTTTCAGGAGTCTGATTTTTGTCTCACCTACCTCCAAGGTAGCAAATACACAATCAGACATACAAATACAAAAGGTGTCACAGCACACTGTTATTGAAAAATTGCTTACTTTCTCACTTTTACCATATAGACTCATGGACTTCAGGGTCAGAAGGGACCATTATGATTGTCTAGCCTGACTTCCTGCACAATGCAGGCCACAGAATCTCACCCACCCACTCCTGTAATAAACCCCTAACCTATGTCTGAGCTATTGAAATCCTCAAATCATGGTTTAAAGACTTCAAGGTGCAGAGAATCCTTCAGCAAGTGATCCATGACCCACGCTGCAGAGGAAGGCGAAAAACCCCCAGGGCCTCTGCCAGTCTGCCCTGGAGGAAAATTCCTTCCCGACCCCAAATATGGCAATCAGCTAAACCATGAGCATGTGGGCAAGACTCACCAGACAGACACCCAGGAAAGAATTCTCTATAGTAACTCAGATCTCACCCCATCTAACATCCCATCACAAGCCATTTGGCATATTTACAGCCAATAGTCAAATAGCCTAGTTTTGGCAATTAATTGATATCCCATCATACCATCCCCTCCATAAACTTATCAAGCGTAGTCTTGAAGCCAGATCTGTCTTTATAAAATAATAATTTATAACATTATAAAATAAATCAATTGGCATATAAATATTGTGCTTACATTTCAGTATATAGCATTTAGAGTAGTATAAACAAGTCATTATCTATATGAAATTTTAACTTGTACTGACTTCGCTACTGCTTTTTATGTAGCCTGTTGTAAAACTAGTCCAATATCTGAATGAGTTAATGTACCCCCTGGAAGACCTCTGTGTACCCTTAGGGGTACATGTACCCCGGTTGAGAACCACTACTCTATTTCATCTGCATTCTGTTGACACTGTAACCCAAACACATTTCCCAGATTGGCATTCTTACACATAGATCAAGAGAGGTGACAGACTAATTCCTATATAGCCATACCTGGGAGTGCCCTTGGGACATATGAGCATTGCTCAACATATCCCTCTGGATCATCTTGCAGAGGAAAAACCATAGCCTTTCAAGAGAAACTTTGTCTTCTTTGCTGGAATCTGCGGGTGTCTGAGCAGTACCTCATAGTCAGCCATCTACCATTAAGTACTTAGTTCTTTTAGACCTAGCAACTAAAAATACATCATGCATATGACCTTCATACATCCCAAAAGGGGATTGACCAAAGAGACTAGTGCAGTCTCTGTACTATACACAGGCTCAAACTAGAATGAAATCATGGAAATCTGTGGACTCCTTTTTATCCTGAATTCTCTCACCACAGCCTTCTCAACAGTCTTCCCTCAGAAAAGGAGATTAGGGAGGGTGATAACTGGCAAAATTTGTGAGGACCCAGAGACAGTAAAGAATGACCAAAAGGGACTAAGAGTTATTTGTCAGTGCTTTTCTTTAGGAGACCAAGGGGTCAACATCCCATTCCATTCTAGGAATGGTCTTGAATACTTCCCGTTAGATCTTATCAACTAGGAAGAATGTGGGTCCAGTTTTCATGTCACCAACATCCCCACCATAGCCATGACCTTTTCAGGCAAAACTACATAAAACCTAAGCAAAAACCACCTTGCATTTCTCTCCCCTAAACACAGCTCTCCCCACAAAGGTAAACAGTGCCATATGAATCAGTGTAAATTTATCTGTGAAGCTTAAATACTTGGCTCCACATCCAAGACAAAACATCCATATTTACCATGCTTTTCATACTCCTCTCAGAAATATTCTAGGACTTTAGATGCTATAGCAGAGGGGAAGAAATGCTTCTACATCTCGGCACAGACAGGGCATCAGATCTCAAAAACGATTTATGCCTGCAATAAGTTACTTAGTGGTCTAGGCTCTGAGCTATTCAGGGCATAAGCAGAGTTGTGAGAATTGTGCTATAAGTCACCTTCCTGTGCCCCTGATCCTAGAGCTGAAATGCCGTCCCCCTCCCCCACCCCATATAACTTAAAGCAGCCTGAGAGGCTACTCAAAGAAATGCTAGTTGGGGGGCAGTCCTCTGGTGTGCTGTGTTCCAGCCCCTCCCACCCCATTATGCCTCCTCCATACCACCTACCTCTGAGATGAGGGAGCAGGTAACGGAAAGCTGATACGCTGGATTTATACCAGCTGCGGATCCTCCTGCACCTGCCTGTCTGAAACAGCTTTAAGCTTCCTTTGTGTACCACTGGAGTGATGAAAAGCAGAATTAGCCAGGTGACCTCTGAAGCTGAATGGGACACTTAGTGAATAGTCAGACAAAAGATGGTTAATGTTCTGTAAGGCCATTGATAGGAATTTGTCACCTGAACAGCATTCTTCCTTAGAGCCATCTGAAATTTTACCTATTCCATTAGCTTCGTAGGACAGACCATTAAAATAGGTTGCCACACCCTTACAGGAAAGATATGTCATAATGGAGAGCTCCATGACACAGATGTAATTTCTATCCCTGCTGCCAATCCCACTACATAAGATTCAGAACATGGCCAGATACCACTAGACAGTCCCATAGCTGTCATGGGATTGAGATATAAGATATATGAAATATCATGAGTTCATAAACTAGCCTAGGAGTTATCATATTGATGTTGAAGCCACTCAGACCCAGTCTAGTTCTTAAAGGTTGAATTATCACTGTTCTAGTGACTGTAAGATATAGGAAAGGCAATATAATGACTTGGATGGATAACCAAATAGTCAGAGACCCAAAACGTATCCTGCGGTGATGTCACGACAGCGCAAAGTGATGCTGACTTTCATCAGTATGTGATGAATAGCTTCTTCACAACAACGTGCTTGTTTTAGTACACAGACAGGCTGTTGTGCTGGTATGTAGTGACTCTCCCACTGAATTTCTCTTCTCTCTGCCGTCCTTGTGCCCCATTGCCTTTGTTCCCCTACCAGAGGAAGAGCATAGCAACTCCCACACTGCTTCAGGTGTTTGCCTTGTGTTTCAGGGGGCACTCCTGTAATCTGTGCTCCTCTTGCTTTGCCTGACTTTTGGCCAGAGCAAAAAGAGCCAAATCCTATTTAGATTGCAACAGCTGTGTGCAGGGACTGAAGGAGCTATGAGCTACTTGTTGTTGCACATTTGCCTGTTTCTAATGTATGTACTTGATACATTTCATGCTTAACTCTGCTTTGCAGTTGTTACACTTTTATTCTTAACGTTACTGTGTAATGTTTTTCAGACCTCCTTATGCTTTGTAACCTTTACTCTTACAGCCCTTTCCTCACTCTTTAAGTACTTCAACCTTATCCAACTCCTGGCTCCACCATAACTTCCTTCAACTTCAGCACATTCAAAAATGGTAAGAATACCTTAATCCAAAAACACCACCACCTCCATCTTGTTTTCACACAAATGGTCAGGAACCTGTGTATTAAACTTCAACAAAGTTCTTACTTGCTTCCCGATTCAGTAAATGTTTATCCCCTCCTAACCTGTGGGACATCAAATATTACCTTGACTACAGAAACTTGTGCTGCCTTCTCATCTCACTTTTGTGATTTCCTTTGCTTTCCCTAAGTCAAATTCAAATTTAGCTGTCATATTTTGAATAATCTCATACCCCTCTGGAAGTTGGGAACACATGACCTTTAGCCTAAAATCTTCAGACTTCCTGTCCATTTCAGAACTGAGTACAACAATCTCCTCCTGCCTAGTTTTCATGTCCCATCAAGACTAACCCTTCTCTTGCTGCATCTTTTCTCTTCATCTCATTCCGTGGACTCTAGACATCTTTCTGCTCCATGTAATGAAGTGTATAGATCCTAACCTGGATAAGGACAGAAAGGGGTTAATGGCCTGTCCTGGAAACAGGTACTGAAATCTGTCCCACAGTACCTGCCAGAAGCATCAAACCTGAAAGTAGGGTCCTCCAGCGTAGGAAGTAATCAGGAAGGTAACAGCATATATAGATGTAGGAGGATGGCTTTAGAAATGGTTGTCCTGCCAATTGAGAGCATCAGGGGAACTGGATTTGCTAGGACTTCAGCCAGCCAGTGAGATGAGCGGTTTCCCTGTGGTGGAGAGAACCCATTTTAAAGACTGTTTTGACCACTCAGTGAGTGGAGGAAGCTGATTGTTAGTCCTTGAGAAAAGGGAAGGCCTACTATGGAGTAGGTAACTTGGGGGGCAGGGTGAGAGGACTTGGAACACTGACTCTCTTGGTTAACTGGCTTAAACTGTGAAATTTAAATATAGAAACGTCTTCTCTAAACTTCATCCCAGAATGCATCTATATTTTTGACTCTTACAGCAGCATCTTTGGGGCTCCGCTCATGGGTTATCTGAATACACTCCCCTCCTTGTATCACCACACCTGGGGCTGGATCCTTCTCCACTGCCTCCATCTCATGTACACATTGTACTTCTAGTACATTGTATTTGCATGTACAAGCTTCATAAAACATTGGAGGGGGGTGGGAGGTGTTTTTTGGTTGTTGAACAGGGTATACCTTGGGCCTAATTCTCTGTTTGGTTACTTACTTTTTATCCTGTTAGAGCCAGGTACCCTACTTAACGTGCCTCATTCCTTGAGCATTCTTTATCTGTCTTCCCATTGACCTTGTTTTTAAACTAATTATTTTTCCAGATGGTGTGACTTGCATTTTGGCACATTTATTTATCTTGACATTGCATGCAACTTTTCTAGCCCTGGGTCAAAGTCACAGTGTTTCTATTTAACCATTTTGATCACTTAGATCAATACACTTATAAACAAACATTTAATTTTAGTGGGAAAATAAGTCTTGGGAATGAAACAGCTGAATTACTCTGTTATTTGGGTGACTAGCAAAGCAATTAGGAATGTGTTTCAGAGAGAGACTTTTTTGTACCCAATTTCAAAATTACAAGAGCAGAATATTTCTGGTGTATTTGGCTGCTTCTGGACAAATAGAATAATAATAATTTGAATCAAGTGAATGTCTCTCCTATTTGCATTGTGGCATTTTAAAAATACAGTTCAGTCATCCATATTCAAATAGTTCTCTTCCATAATTTGCCTTTTCTTATTTGACTGCCATAGTGCTTCCTGAATCCCTCCAAAAATAACTGCCAAAATTCCCTGTTACTCCCCCTTCTTAAATGTGTTTATACATGTAACTGGATAAATGGTCACTACTGCTTCTACTGTCCTCTTCAAACTTTCTAGAAATCCTCTGCTTCCATTAGTATAGAAACTTTGGCTATAGACATTTTCCACAGCTTTCAAGGAAAGATGGCTTGTTAGCTGTTGTAACTGCATCTCTGTGCCTCTAGCCATATATTTTTTTACTCAAAAATAATCCAAGGATTTCCTCCTTATACATTTAAAAAAAAAAACAACCCTAAGTTTTCCTTTGGTGGCCTGCTAGATTTTCTCCTTATATAATTTCTACAAAAGTCTGGTTGAATATTTGGGGGAGGGCCTACACTTAAAATGTCTAATTCCTTATCTTTTCAGTATTGCATGCACCTTGGGTCTTTGGAAATCTAAATCACCTAAGTGATAAAGAGCTACATTTCTAACTGTTCCAGAAATTAACTCTGAAGACTTGTCACCTTCTTTAAAATTGCTGTAACTTGATTTTAGCATTCTATGAAACTAATTAAATGTCACTGCACACAGTGTATATAAATGAAGTAAGACAATGTCTTCCACTTTTTTAAAACACTAAGGTGAACATCTGCTGGGTTGGCTTTTATAAACTCAAAACAGCACACAATTGTTTTGAGTAATTGTCCATGATCAGACACATCTGTAGATAGCACTAAATGGTCTTTAATTATTTCAACACAAACATGTTAGTGAGTAGATAAGACTCATTTCATTTAGGTTGCCAAGACTTAATTTAGTCTATCTCAGGCTGTTGCATAATGATATTCTTCCTATTCTGGAAATATTAACCAATTGTGCTATTTTTAGGAACAGTTGGAAACAGAGAGCATTAAATTGAAGAAAACTGAGGAAGAAAACATTCTAAAGGAAAATAAACTTGTATCTATTATTGCTGTTAAAGAAGAAGAAATAAGGTTTCTAAAAAACAGATTAAAAGAAAAAAGTGAAGCACAGGATTGCATACAGATGCCAATGTATGAAATGGAGGTAAGTAAATAAAATGAGACACCACCCCTTTGCAAATAATTATGCGTATTTTAGATGTTTATACAAATTATTCTGGTTAACAGATTTTAGATTACAACTGTATGTAAGTTGCTAAGAAAATTGTTAAAATATGTACAGTAACACTAGCTGTAATGTTCTGTTAGTTAAGCCATAAAACACTTGAATCTTATTTTGTGCAACTTAACTATTCATCTTATTTTTATTTTAAATTGTTATAAAAATAAATATTGATGGAAAAAAGTAACATAGCTGTATTGTAGTGGGTCTTTACAATTCAGACTCAGATTGAATATTATACCTAGCTTCAATCTTCCATTTTTATCCCACTCTTTTGGTCAGATTGGGTGTTTCACTTACCAGGAAAAACATCCAGGGTAGAGCAGTGGTTTTCAACCTGTGACCCACGGATCCCTGCTGGACTGAAGACTATGTCTAAGATTTCCAAAGGAGTCTGCACCTCCATTTGCAACATTTTAGGGGTCCACAACTGAAAAAAGGTTGAAAACTACAAGGGTAGCCTATATTTAGTGAAAAGTTTACGGTCCATGTAATATGAGTCTAATCCACAAGATGGTAGTCAAAGGTAACAACTTGTTTAAAAGCATGATAGAATACATATCAGCCTTTAATCTGCTTGTTGAAAATTTTAGACAATTGATTTTTGGACTAAAATATGTCAGTTCCTTAGAAATGAGCCTATGATCTGATACGTGATTAAAACTGAATCATAATGCAATACAACTCCTGTGCATTAGCTTCCCTACCTGTAAAGAGGAAGATAATGTTTACCCACATATTAAAGTCCTGTGAGAGTCTCAAATGAAAACCTCTGGATAAGGGCAAAATAGCAGAATTACTAAATTTGTACTAGAAGGGGTTTTAAATCAAAGAATGAAGAATGAGATTTCTTGTACTTGTGTTTTTTCTAAATGGCTTCTTGGAGTACAAGCAAGATCATTTGGTTCTGCTGATGTTGAAGAATGTTGAGACATTTGTTAGTCTGCCTTTGTGTTAAATCCATGTAAATGTAAGAATTGAAATTAGTACACCAAAACAAACTCCCTAATCCCATGTTTTACTTTAAGATTAAACATACGAAGATTGCTCCAGCTAGACAGGATTTATCTCCAGGGATCCCTGGTATTTTAACTGTGCATGAAAGGTAAATAATTTTGCAGCATTTTTGTAAACAATTTTTAATGTTCACATTTGCTAAAAAGTAATAAGACCAGCTGCTTCCCTCCCTTTTCATAATACAGAAAGAACAGAAAAGGGCCCAGAAGCCAGCGTAGGAAGGGGAGCAGAGCCAGTCTGGCATGTGGACACACAGCTGGTGTTCAGTGGGTATTCAGGGATATATTAGGAGGAAGAAAAAACAGCCACTTGATGCAGCAGGGGTTTAAGCTCCATAGGAAATAGCTATGGATGTTAGTGCTGGTTATTGTATGAGCTTTAACTCCTTTTGGGGGAACGTGCAGCCATGCTGGAATAACTAGTGGCAGCACAGGAGGGCAGTGCTGCCAGGAGATGGCTCAACAGATTGTACAAGGGAGTAATCCTTCTATTTTAGGGTTCCAAATCTGAGTGTTCAGGGCCAGGTTTAGCTATGGAGCCTCTGCCCACAATGCAGAGGAAGCCTTGTGATCCCTGTATAATCAAGAGAAGGGCATCACAGAGGTGTATGACACTGAACCTCACTGTATTTAATGAGCGAGTATTGCCCTTCTGCATGTTTTATGGTGAAGGGGATTGGCCAGAGCCTTAGTAGTAGTCTCCTGTGAAAAGTGAAGACCTAAGCCAGGTTTTTACCAGCCTTTGCTGAATGATTATTTAGAGGGAGATTCTTAAAGGTGTCACATGAGGTGAAAAAAATGGGATTGTGGGGGTTTTTTTTGTTTGCTACTTTATTTTTTCCTAAAGCTTATCTGAAGTGCCTTTTTAAAATATTCCCCCTCTTCTCCACCCTCCACAAGTTTTTTTTACATTTAAAATTTAGCTCTTGTATGCCCAGTTCTTCTTGCAAGGCTATGCATGACTGGAGAACTTGCAGGATCATGATATGGCATTGGAGAGAAGCAAGTGAAATCTGATTGAATAAAATATCAGTGGTATCAGACTATTTAAAGCTTTTGAGTGGGGTTTTGGTGTGTTTAACTACTAACAAACTGAAACACCTGAGAAACCTTTGGAACATATACTAAAATCACTCTCACCAGCTGTCCTCATTCTTCTGAGTGAGCTCCTAATCCACATCTCTGGGTCCTCCAAAGGACATCTCCAGCAAAATGAGGAAGGCAGTACTTAATAGACCAAACTGTTACAGGGTGAATAAACACACTAAAAGAAAAACCTTTTTTATAAAAGCAACAACAAAACTCTGTGGCATAAAGGAGCAAAATAAGGCACGAGTCTTGTGTGTCTCTCCCCTACCCCACCCCAAATCTTCAGTTCACCTTTAACTAAAAGTCGTTTTTGCAAGATCTAAGAACTTATGCTTTATTGGTCTGTGTGGTCTAATGTGCCTCAAATCAAGTATTTGTGATGCATAAGTATGCAGAATAATGTACCATGTTTTTCAAGAAGCCAAAAACTGCACTTGTATGAAGAGCTATGTTTCCCATTCTTAGTGTGATTTACTAAGTATTTGACAGCCATTTAGGAACCTGTGAAAGGTCCTTAGGGAAACAAAGCAAGAGGAAAAAAACTAGGATTTGGGTTGTGCAGAAGGGAACAGCAGCTGAGGCTATGTCTAAGCTACACAGCTTTTAGTGGCATGGCTGTGTCGCTACAGCTATACCGCTAAAAGTCACGCTGCGTAGCCGCTGTTTGTTGGGTCTCTTGCCAACAAAAAACTTCCAACCCCAACAAGCAGCGTTTGCATTGTCGGCAGGAGCAATGCACTGTTCACAGCGGTGCTTGTCGCCAGCAAAACTTTTTGTCTTTTAAGGGTTTTCAAGGGAACAGCTGCTTTTGCATAGCATATTTCCTTTCCTGCATGGACTAAAGTCCACAGCAAAAATGGGAAATAATGTATGTTCGCAACAGCATTCGCTAATTTCTCTGGCCATCACATGAACACAGAAGCACTATACTTGCCTAGGATATGTTGGAGAGAATTCAGTGGAACATGAAAGGTCTGTGGCTCAGATTTCCTTTCAATCTCTGGCCTATAAAAGTTTATTGCTCCATTCCATCATTTCCATGCAGGGGGCATGTGATATATGATCAAATAGCTACATATTTCATCATGTTTGACTCCTTTATTCCCTTCCATTTGCTTTTGCAAAGTTGAATGTGTGTGTGCATGCCTTTAGTAGAAGACTACCAGAAAAATTTAGCTGTTAAGACTATCTCTCTGGCTTACAGTTGTAGAGTATTTTTTTTAATTCAAGGTCATGAAAGAGCTGAACTCACTGACACTTTGATTTAAAATATTGAACTTTTAGGGAAGATCTAGAGATGGTTTTCCAGGAGATGAAGGAAGAGTGTCATCGAATATGCACATTAGCAAGAAAGCAAACAGACCAACTCAGTAAACTTAACATAAAGAGAGAACCTGTAAATGGTAACATCTTACTTTAGCTCTTATTGTGATTCAACTGTTTGAAAGCTTTGCTTTATATTTGAAAATACTGTAAAATTATACATACATTGAAAGTACTTCTACTGTTTACCATCTGCTTCTTTCAAGTCTGCTTGCATGGTGCTCTGCAGTTCACTAAGAAAATGCACCACGAGTTTTGGAATTGTATGAGGAACATTCCAAATTACATGGGTAAGAGGTAGTCACCATGTAACTGACTTTCAGGGTTCTTTTTTGTCCCTTGAAGTAGATCATTTGGTTCTCACTCAGTCTGATGCCCCAGCATGCTCTAAGTGACAGCATTTTTTGGGTTTTTTGCTCTGTTTATAAAAATGCCCATTATGAATATTTCCAGCCTCACATTTGACACAGAAGGCTGCTGGATTGTGGAGCTGGCATGTGGAGAGGTAAAGGACTTTAAGACAAAGTGCCTTGTGCAGACTTGAAACACTTTGTCTGTATAATTAAAAAAAAAAAAAAAAAAAAAAAAGTTCAACTCTCACCGAAATCAATGGAAAAACCTGACTTCAGCGAGAACTGGACTAGGTCCTACGAGCCTGATCCTGCTAACACTTATATTGGATATAGTGCATAATACTAGAAGTAGTTTCATTAGTTTTTACATTCTAATAAGACAGCAGGATCAGGTTCTGATATGGTTTTATAGACCACTTTTCAAACCCTCACATCCCTGCAGATGTCTCCAGTACATATTGGCAAACTATATGTTACAACTTCACATGAAGTAATGGACCACTACCTCTTATTTCAAGTGATTAAAGGGGGAAAAAAGGGTAGATGAAAGTTGATCTTTTTATGATGTGCCAAATGTGCCCCTCTTATCTCTGATTTGTGGCACTCAGCAAGTTATTCCAAAGTTGATGTTTTGTCTTTTCTTAGGGCAAGTACAATTAAGTGCTTGCTGATCATGACTGTGATATATTAATAACATGACTTGTAGTCCTAATAAGATGTACACTGGACTCTCTTAAAACTTGTATTCACTAACTGTTAAATGGTAACCATATTGGTGGTGGTTTCCCATAAACAATTGAAAAGATAAAATTTTAATAGTACCCACTTGTGGCTGTACTCAGCTGAATTCAATATGTACAAGTATCTACTTAATTTAGCTAAACCTGGACATCAAATACTGAAAAGAAAATACTGAATGAGTCTAAAGTTTTATGCTCCTAAATCTATATTTTAATACATAAATAAGGGACCTGATATTACAGAGTTCTGGGTATCTGTCAAGCTGCTTCTAGTTAATTAATAAGTGCCTGTAAAATTGATTTATGTGGTGTTTTTTGACACTACATTATTATTGTGTACTGTTTATTCTGTACAAACAATACTATGTCCCTTTTTCACATGAAATGATTCTGTGCCTCATTCAGGAAGAGACAAGGTGGGTGAGGTAATATCTTTTATTGGACCAACTTCTGTTGGTGAGAGAGACAAGCTTTGGACTACACTGAGCTCTTCCCCAGACCTGAAGAAGAGCTCTGAGGAGCTGAAAAGCAGTAGTTGGCCTAATAAAAAGATATTACCTCACCCACCTTCTCACTCTCATATCCTGGGACCAACATGACTACAACTAGTTTAGAAGGGGCAAATTCACCATGAGATTGGAATGATTTCAGGAGAAATTTGCATACATGAAATATATAGTAAAACTATTCCCCAGTTTGATTAGAAATAATATGTAGATTGCATTTTTGAACTACAAATAATATTGAGAGCTCTCAAACACAGAGGAAGACAATCCCTACTGTGAAGGTCTATTCACTTCAAATGCTTTGGGACTACAGTGCCTAGCAGACTGTTGGCACTCCATAAAACAATATCTTAAGTTGCAGCTTTTATTTGTGCGAGAACACTTTAGTAAATGTACGTGAATGCGTGTTGAAAATATGGGGCAAATAAGTTTTAACAAAACCTAAGAGAGAGAGAATTGTTAGAATAAGTTAATCAAGCTCTGTTATTTCACATTCTGTTTTTTTTTCCACTGGGGCTATCATTCTTGAATGGGGGGAGCATCCCTAAAATTATTGGCTTCAGGAAAATACTCTAAAAAAGGATCAGGAAAAATAACTGATCCACACATTTGTGCTTTAACAATTACTTTGAACTATTATTTTCATAGATGGTGTCTGACAGTTTCCTTCTCCCCCCCCCCTTTTTTACAGAAATTCCATTTTCCATGCCTATTCAGTGTACTGATAAAACTGATGAACAAGCAGAAGAACTTTTAAAACCTCGGGTTAAAACAGATATAAATAGAGGTGTATCATGCATAACATCTATCACACCAAGAGGAGTGGGCCAAGATGAGGAAGACAACTCTGTAGAATCACTTTCTAAATTTAGTGTCAAGTTTCCACCTACAGACAATGACTCTACTTTCTTACAGAGCACTCCAGATAAACCAGCAGTTCCTTGTACTGCAATAGCTGAAAATATGCTTCCAGATCATCATTTTTACATGGACCAGGAAGACCATACTATGAACCTGAGTAAACTGGAATGTAACACATTAGAAACTCATGGAGCTGACCACATAACCTCAGCTATGCAAAACCTAACTCCACTTGACATAACAAAACCCCCAAGCCATACAGCCATGCTCAAACAGAATACTCAGGACAAAACACCATATTTGAAAACAGCAGACATTGGTACCAAACTTGTGCATCCATACACAAATCAAGATGATACTGAAGTAAATTTTCCCTCTTCAGAGGCCATTGGGAGGGCTATCAGAGGACCTCAGCAGGTATCTTTATATTGATATTGTATGTTTTAAAGATTAATATTTCATTTAAACAGGTGCTATGCAAAGGTCTTTCAGGCAGGAATGAAACCTATATGAATCACACCATTTTTATGGTGAACATTTGATTTTATGTAGATCTGCTTTCTGACACTGCATTTGCATACATTAACTACATTTTCAGTGAAATAATAGAGGGATTTAAATTTAGATTTAAGAATATAGATGCTTGCACAAATTTTCACTTCAGGAAGATATTACGTAACTGTTTCTGTATCCGTTGCAAAGTGATTTTAATCACAACTATCCAAAAATTATTTTTACCCAAGTATTTATTCCATAGAATCAAATATAATGTGCATCACTATACTTTTTTAAAATGTACAACTGAACATGTGGGCATATGTGCTCTTTTTAAAAATACCAGATAATTCAGCCTACTTCCTTGGGGGGCGGGGGCAGAAGTCTCTTTAGATCTAATAAGGGACAAACACAGAACAACTTAAAAGGGATAAAATATTTTAGAAGTACTTGTAGAATAGGAAAATATGTATTTCCACAAATAGTCATAAATGGAAACCTAAAGAAATACAGGTAAATGTATATCTACTTTTTAAGTAGACACTTGGTTTGATTTTCAGAGGTGTGAACATTCAGAACTCCAGCTGAAGTCAGCATGCGCTGTAGATGCTCAGTATCTCTGAAAATAAGGCCCTTTAGCCAAATTCAGCAAAACAATTATGTGCATAAGTCCCATTGAGTGCTCTGCTGAATCAGCCTTTGGGTAACATCCTGGCCTCATTGAAGTCAATGGCAAAACTTCCATTGACTTTAATAGGGCCAGGATTTCACTTTTTTGTCTTTCTCATTGGAGGGAGCATTATCCAAAGGCTAGAGCAGATATTGATATTTAGGATTTTTGTATTTTCTTCTCAGCTCTTCCAGTTACTCCCTTAGACTTTGGGCAAATTGCCTTAACTGTCCTGTGACTCAGCTTTGCCTTTAAAATAAGGAAAAGAGGAGCTATGAGGCTAAAATAACATTTACCTTGTATCTGAAGATCTCTAGAGCTATAGGTGTATTATTATTAAAACTGACCCAGACTAGTTCTACTGTCTACCTTAGTATTAAATTTAATGTTCTGACAATTTTTGGCAGATAATCTGAAATTTGTAGTCTGCTTTACATAATTTTTTTTAAATTAACATAGATTCATTGTTATATTTTAGAGATATTGCTTGTGCTATGGTGATTTTAATTTTATCCTGAATTATTAATTACGTGCTCTTTATTGTACTTTATTTTCTGCCAAATTCTCAGTTATAGTTGTGACTGAGTAAAAGAAATTAAACAAGTAGAATTCCTGTGGATCTATGAAACTTTCATTCTATTACTTGTTACTGTTTTTTTCCTTTTTCTCCATTATCTCTCCTGCTTGTTCTTTTATTAGCCAGTCTGTGAATTCATTTTTCAATAGATGGCACCCTGCATTGTACATTACAGCAAGTGAAACAGCTGGTATGTGATTACAAGTTGATAGGGAAGTATGCAGCTTTAAGAAGTGCAGGAGAGTTGGTGGACAAGGGCATAGGGTTAGATAATTGATATTTGTACAAAATAAGGAAATGACTTTAGTCTGACGGTATCATTTTAGAATGTAAATGACCAGTATTACAGCTCTATGGGGAGATTTTAATATTGAATGTTACATTTCAAAAGAGAACTGGCAATAGAAAATAGTTTCAGTATTTATAAGTCATATCCGTGTAGCAAAATAGAACATAAGGACAGTGATTAAAATGTTGCATCTTATCCAGAAGTTTATTTGACAGAAGCCAATATTACTTTAGGATCCATTAAATATACATCTATGTATATTTACGTAATATACATCACCTTTATTTAACTGCTTCCAAAATGTTTTCATGTGTTTTTTTTGTTTTGGGTGAATTGAATTGATTGGTTGTCTTTTTGCTGATTATAGGGTCAAAGATTTGCTCTTAGCCGAGTTCAAGTGCTGAAGTATCATCCAGTTAGATGAATACAACTCCTTTACGCTGTATTCACATCAGTAAAACTTGGACATGTAATTCTCTCCACTGGGTGTAGCTGCAGCAGTTGTGCTCTAGTTCAGACAGTGCCCAGAGCTCTTTTACCATCTTGTCACATAGGGACTAGTAATAAACATCCAAGCCCTGTTGATACTTATTCCCTTTCGTTACCCATTCCCGCGCCCTATCTATAGCTGCTACTGGTGGCGCTCCAACAGTGGTGAATTACAGGATGGATTTTTTTTTCTAGTGTAGACTAGGACTTTGTCATATTTACGACATATGTTAACTTATAAGATGGAACAACCCCTTAAAATACAATATATTTGGTGACAATGAACCTTTGGAGCTGCTGCACTCAGTTTAGGTGGTAAATTTAGCTCTTTCCTGCTTTGTGGATATTAAATGGAAAACTCAGTGCTGTTTCCTTAGGATACAGGGCTGCACAGAGATTTTTGGAGGCCTGGGACAAAGATCTGAAACAGTCGTCGTCCCCCACCTCCCCAAAAAAGGAGGTGCAAAAACACTGAGAGGAGGCTACAGGGTTTGGGTGTGGAGAGTGAGCCTACCCCACACGTACTGCATGGCAGTGACTCCTGTGGGGCTGGGCCAAGCTACCCACTCTGGGCATTGTGAGCTGCTACACAGGGTCACAGCGCCAAACCTGAATGGCACTGCAACCCCATGCACCTGGTCACAATGTCACTCAGTTTAGGGGCTCCCTGCAAACAGCCCCTTTTCCTTTCCTCTCCTCTCTTCCCTTTTCTCCATCTGGGAGGCCATGTTAGGATATAGTACCTCTTTGAAAACAATGTGATTGAAACATGTAGCTCATTAAAATAAACATGCATCTTACTGGACCTAAGACTTCACTGATTTATAGTTAACTGTACCTTACAACTGTAAGGTCTGATTCTGAAAATACTAATTATTGATGCAGTGCTTTATTTGGTGGGACTGCCAACCCTAGTGTGGCCACAGTTCAGAAAACCATTTAAAATGCATAACTTTAAGCACATGAATAGTCCACTACTGTTGCTTGAAGATAGTTAGACAGGAGCTTAGGGTCCCAATTCAGCACAATGCTTAAGCATCTCCTTAAATCTGTCCCTATTCAGGGAAGCGCATAAGTACATACTTAAGTCCCCAAGAAGTCTGTGGTATTTAAGGGTTTTGAGGGACTGATACCTAAGTCTAGTAGTTACAGTTTGTAAGGTTAGAACCTTACTTTGTCCCCAGTACACTTCAGCAAATTTTACAAGAACCTTTTTGATCTCTTTAAATATCAGGCCTCTTTATGGTTATTAAAAATGCCAGTTTATTCAAGGTGGTTGCAAGTCAGCAACCACAAACACACACTTCTGTAGGAATGTTTACAAGTATGTTAGTGTCTAGACAGATTTCATATACAATTTACATCAGCTGCCCACTATCTACAATCAGTAGATTGTATTGCAGAAGGAAGTGATGTAATTACACTTAATTACTAATGAACAAGAGCCCCCTGAAATGCTAAACATTGTTTAGGAAGGGAATTAACTCCTAAAAGAAACTGCATCTGGTTTAGAAATAAGAATTAACCGCTGTGAAAGCCAGGTTGGTAGAACAGTTTGTTGTCACTTGGAGGATTAAGCACCTGCTTTTTAGCCTGGCAAAGTTTGGGAACGTGAGAATTGAAGCTCTTTTATGGGGATAGACAGCAAGAGACTTAACTTCAAGGGAAACTGCTTGCCTTTCTACTGCCAAAATACTCTTTCCCTTCTGTGCATATGTGAGGTTATAGTGAAAAGGTCTGCTGAAAAGACTGTAGAGTTCTCTCCTGTGCTGTGTCCCCTCCTGCCTCTTACTTGCTGCCATTCAGTTTGAGTGCACTTTGGCTGATAACTTGATGCCAAGTAGGAAGAAGCAGAGACTCCAACACCTCAGGCCACACACAGTCTTTGTGATGAAGAAATCAGGATTGCAAAGGAAGGTTAAGGATTAATTTAATTACTGTAATATTAGCAACCGATAACACAGAGGTAAAATTATAAGATTGCTTTCTGATTAAATTGAAAACTAGATATGTACCAATAGGGGGAATGTAAAATAAAATCTGCCTCATGTTAGTCTTATATAGGAAACCTGTGCTGTACTCTAATGTAAAATGTATATTGCTGAAAAGGGCAATATTATCTGTGCAAGAATGTTTATACGGCATCTCAGTACAGAGACTACAAATGCCACAGTTTAGTTTCCTACAGTGAAATATTTGAGGAGTCCATAAAAAGCCTTAGTATTTATTACACTGACATTGTTGACAAAGGAAGCTTCAGTTGATTATCATGTGTTGTAAAATCTGACTTATATTCTTGTATTTGATGAAGTGTTTGCAGATGTAAATGTATAAAAGTTTAGTTTCCTTCTGATTCTTTTACTTTGCTAAAATGTGAAGTCTTTTCTTGATTTTGATGTAATGAGGACCAGAAATGCCATTTTTGTTGATGATGTATCAAGTATATACATACTCTAACTAGTGCAAAACAAATGCTGGTGTAACTTTTTATATTTAGAACTGTATTATTTTTAAGCACAAGTAATAATAACTTTTTTTGCCTTTTTTCAGCTCTTCTGGAAGCCAAATCAAACTCAAGATAATAACTTACTGGCACAAGGTTATACAGACTCAGAACTGAAGCAGTCTGGAATATGTGAATTCTGTCAAAAAGTTTTCCCACCATCTACTACATCCAGGGGGGATTTTCTCAGGCATCTTAATTCACACTTTTAAAGAACAATCAATGTATCCAGAAGAAAGCTGAATAAGACTTTGTAGAGATACTGGGTTGCACTTTTGTGTATATTTCATTTTTAATTCAAGTATGTATGTTAATTTCAGAATTAAGACTGTTCATAATGATGTAACTGAAACTGTGTTTCAGTTAAGTTCATTTCAAACTTTTAAAATTACATTTAACATTTGTAATTTTACACATTTTAAATTACCCAGTAGAAACTGTAATGCAGTTTCACTTCTTCAGTATGTCATATTGCAATATGAGCTTTGGGCCTGATCCTACAAACCTTTTCTTACACAAGTTATCTTCACCTGAGTAGTCCCACAATAATTAATGACTACTTGTGTGAGGTAAGGACTACTTGCATGAGTAAATGTTTGCAGAACTGGACCTTTAAATTTGAGGAGATAAAGTGTGAGCAATCCTGTCAATTTTCCTCAGTACCCTATGGCCTGATCCTGCTCCCACTGTAGTAAATAGGAGCAGGAACAGGCCCTAAGAACATCTGAAGGGCTAGGGAGGAATCTCCAGTTTTGACTTAAGACAGGTTCAGTGTTGTATTTATATTGTAGATAAGGTTCTTGTAAAATCACTAGAGTAGCCAAGTAATAGGTATGTCTTACTTAAGATCCATTTATGTCTTGTCTCTTACATCATTGGCAAAGATCAGTGTAATCAACAGTAAAACTATTTTAGTAAACAGATTTGTCTTAGATACAAAACAATACTCACTCTCTGGCTAAAATGAAGATTGCAATGGTATGTATCTTTGACAGAGGTACACTATTAAATTGTTAATGTATATTGTTAGCATTCATAACTCATGGAAAATACTTATTCCTCTATGGGAGCTGATATGTGCTTTTACATAGAGAGAAGATGAGATGAATCAGGTTACACTTTCCCCTAAAGCTAAAAGTTCAAAAGATAATTTAGCATTTCTTGTGGTTCCCTAGTGGATGTTACTTAAAGGCTAGGGATTTTTTTTAAATTGAACACAAGTCTTCAGACCAAAATACATGTCTCTCTTAAACTAGAAATCACTCTTAAACACACATAGCCATCAAAATTTAAATTGTAGTATTTTATGAATGCTAGATCAGCTAACTTGCATTTTGTTTTTAAACAGTTGATGTGCAATGATCTCTCCCAGGAGAGCCTTCTGCACTTTGACTGGACAGTTCCAGTCCAGACCTAAGTCGTTATTAGCATTAATATATTTTCTGTACCTACAGGTAAGCATGGCGCTAACGTCTCTCTGTTCAAAGATCTATTGGGTGATGGTAACCATTTTACAAAGGTAAAGGGAAATATAAATCTTGCGTCATTTTTAGAAGTGGATTTTTAAGTCAACTGGAGAATACTCCTACACTAAACATTTTTCTACAACTGTTTACTGTAGTTTTAAATACCTGCTGTGTACGTGACTAGCTGTGGCTGATAATGTACTGTAATAAAAGTGCAGGGTTCAGTGCTTGTCTGTTAATGTGATCTGGAGAGTGCCTTTGTTACTATAATAGTGTTAAAACTCCTTTTCCTACATTGCTCCGTGGGTGGAAGGGTCTGAGGCAAGCATGTCTTTGGGCGCAATAGGGTGTGTGAAGTTCCCCTCCTCGCTAGCGCTGAGAGGTGAGCGCTCCTGAGAGTGGTACTTGGTGTGTTGGGGGGGTGGGGGGGAATGCGGAGGGGGATAGGGAATCGCACTCCAAAAGAGCCCGACCCACAACTGCCTTGTTCTCCGACCCATGAAATGCAAGACCCGCAGCTCACATTGGCAAGAGTTGAGCAAACCGCGATTTACCTTTTTAATCCCCGCCACCTTTTTTGCGCGTGCCTGCGTTTTTCCCCTCCAGCTCACCTGCTCCGAGCCGAAGAGTGTCCGCCCAGAAGCCAGAGCTCTCCTCTTTGAACAAGGGTGGCAGACTTAGAAACGCCCCCTCCCTTCCCCAGGAGCACAGGTGGAGGGGGGAGGAAGAAAGCAAAGATGGGGAGTCCAAACCCACCGTGCCCATCAGCCCAAGGGGCCTGACCCAGAAGAGAGTATATGAATTTCAAACACTCCGGTCTGGTTAGCGCCTGAGGGGGCGCCACGTCCAGGGGAGTTAGCTGTGCCCGGCCCACAAGGAGCTCCCAGAATCTATTTAACCCCCACCCCCAAAGCACCCCCTGGCCAGCTGTGAGCCGCTTAGAGCAGTGGGAGGTGAGGGCGCCGCTCTCATGCTGCTCTCCTGGAGGAGGAGGCGGCTGGGCTGCGGCTCCCGGACATCTGTTTTACTACGCTCGTCACCAGAGCAGGTTCAGTTGCAGAGATTTCTTCCCCCCTCCCCTTCCCCCCAGCTTAAGGCAGCAGCGGGGGCTGAGTCCGTATGGGAAGTGCATTAAGAACCCATCACGGGTGGGAGGAAGGAAGCAGAATTAGGGCAGGAACAGCAGGTTCGTGCCAAGGTATTCGGCTGCTTTCTTGCTTCTCTCTACTCCCTCCCATCCTGCCCCCTCTTCTCTCGGGCTAGTGGCGTTAGCCGAGTCCCCGCCAGCCCTGGCGCTGCAGAGGTTTACAAGTCTCCACTGCTGCCTCGCTTGCAGTCCTCTGTCCCCAGTGAGGGCAGTCGCTGGCAACGAACGCACATGTTCAGAGCCAGCAGCCAGGGAAGATCTTAGTGGATCTGACCTCCCAGCAGGCAGTGTGTTTCCTCTGCCTATGCCGAGCGCTCTCCCCTGGGGGTAGCTTTGGTATAGGGGATGGCTCATCCTAATGCCTGGTGCTGGCGTCCCGGTAGCGCACATGTAGCTCCTCTGTCTGGCTACTACCTCGACAGCTGCGTGTAGCTCCAGTAATTCGCCTGTCATGTCAGTGCTCGTTAGAGGAGAGGAAAACACTCCTGTGACAGATCCTACGAGTCTTCCTCTGTGTGGTTGCTAAGCGAGAGTCAGGGCATTAATTGAGGTCTCTTACCTCTCTGGAATCAGTCCCCTCTGCCATACTCCAGTGGGAGATGGCCCCCCCACCCCATGGATATGTCAGCTCATTCGAGGAGTCTCAGATGAAGCTAAACTCTTTCCCCCTCCCAGCAGAAGAGTCTCCAAATGGCCACTGGACTTTTAAACTCCTCTCCCCATACCCCAAGGGTGACTAAACTGCGGCAATGCAATTTCCCCCCCCCTCCCAGTTGAACCGGTGTGGCACCCCAAGTACCCCCCGCCATACACACACACAATACGGTGAATTGAGAGGAGGCTGGGGGAAGCTATTCCCTCAGTAGAAAATGGCACTGGAGGCTCAAACGAAGCTATTCCTCTCTCCCATCCCTGGTGAGCTCAACAGCTGGGGTTCAGAGGAAACTCTGTCTCCTTCCCTCCCTGCCCAACATCCTCCTTTCCCCCGCAGCCGCACAAGGTTAACTCGGTAGAGGCGTTTCAATCCAAATGGCAACTGGGATTGCATTAAAAAAAACTGGAAGAAGGGGGAGAGAAAAAAATCAGAAATAGGGAAAGAAAAGAGAAAAAGCAGCAGGCTGATTACGAGGTGTCAAAACTGCCAGGAGCAAGAAGGTGATAGCAATCAGGGGTGAGAAGAGTGCGCCATTCGTGCGGGGCAGCTAATTATCCGTCTCATTTGAGAAGAGCAGCATTCGAGGCAGCAGCGTTCGCCTGCTGAACGGTGACAGATTGGCGCGGAGGAGAGGGGAGGTGTTAAAACAATGGAACCGGGCTCGCGAGCGCTTCTGCATGCTAATCAGCCCGGCCTCCTTCCTCCCTCCGCCTGCCTGCCTGCCGCGATCCCTCCTTCCCGCCCTCCAACCACACAACGCGCGCGCCGTGTGCAGAGACTGGAACCCGGCCCGACCCCGGGGGGCATCCCGTTCCCGCTGGCCCGGCCTGCATCAGACAGACCCGCGTGGGGCAGTCCCCGGGCGCGCCCCTAGGGGAGGGGGCCCGGGCAGCGGGCACAACCCCTGGCGGTGCCTCACGCGGCAATGCCCGCTCCCCGCCCAGCCCCGGGATAGGCCGGACTCCCTAGTTCCTGGCAGTGTAGCGGGCCAAGGAGCCAGAGAAGAGGTACCCAGAGTGGGGGCGCCCAGGCGGGAGAAGCGCACGGCCGCGCCCTGTTACTAGGGCTCCAGCCTCTGCTGCTCCCTACCTAGGGGTTCCCTGCTGTATTCGTGTCTCGCGCTGGTAGGCTCTGGCAGCCTGCCCCGGTCCTCTTCGAGCCCCGCCTAGTGCCTTGCAGCCCGCTTGGCCTGGCAAGCCCGAAGCGCGGCACATGCTGGTCCAGCGTGCTGGCTGCGAGGAGGCACAAAGGGAGCTGGCCGTCGAGTGCGAGATAAGATGCTGCAGAAGGTCCTCGCTTCTACATTGCTTTACATGCGCGCACCACGTCCCTGCGCGGAGAGCAGCCCACCCCACTCCAGGCGGCGAGGGAAGACTCGCTGTCTGCCCAGGCCCTGCTCGGCCCTTGTTCACTGCCCCCCACTTCCAGCACCCCGGAGTTCACCAAGGCAGCTCCTAGTGCGATAGCATCTGCAGCACTAATACAGCGAAGTGCGCCATATTCCTAGTGTGAGGCAGAAGAATGAGCGTTGGATTGTTTACTGTCAAATGTTTCTCAGTTTCTATTCCATCCTGCCCCTAAAGATTTTGATTACTATACACTTCTCCTTAACATTAAAATACTATTTATTACAGATTTACACAAACTGGGTGTTTTTATGTTAAGGGAATAACATATTGAGGCTGTATTACTTGCAGGAGTTTATATGAACAATGTAATTTCTGCATTAAGAGGGAGAAGGTGGTTCCTAATAATACACACCCCTTGTTCTCTGAAATAGACACTGGTACAGGAGGACTTTGTTCAGAATACTAGTTAATCCCAAAGTCAGCCCACCACCCCTTTCCTAAGCATATAGTGGTTTACCGAAATCCACTAGCCACGCGTGTCGGTTTAATTTAAACCTCTCGTTTACACGCGATATTTAAAATCATTTTGGTGTGCCTTACCAGGGGATTTGGAGGTTAAGCAAACAAAGAAAAGTGCTAGTTTTAGGCCTGCGACGAAGACCCTGCTAATCCAGGTTGAACCCTACTTTCGATAGCTTTTTGTTTTCAAATATGCAGATAGCTAGTTATTGGGTTTTTTTAAATGATGCTAAGCCTTTATTTTAGACTATTTGATGAGAATTTCCATGCGCATACAGATGGTGAGATTTTCATGCGTCTGTGGCTTTCTGACATCCCAGGCTGCAAAAAACAATCCCCCAGATTGCTACAATACCCGGGGTGCGTAGAAATCTAGTACCTCGCGATGCTCGGCATTAGATTTCTTTACAGTTTTTGAAATGTTAAAAACGCTCGGTGCACAATTTTGTAAATGTAAATAATAGTGACCTCTTGGATACACAAATGGGGGGAGACATTCATTTTGTGCCCTTTGCTAAATAGGAGATTGTTCATCTCTACTTCTTAATCTAGAAGTGGGGAGATGAAATGTCGGCTCTCTTTATATTTTATCTACATTAGATCTTTTTAAAAAATATTTGCACATAAGGAGACAAAGATGAACTGATATTTGATCCCTAGTGGAAACCGGTTAAGTTCCCTGAACATATGGCTTATTGGGCTGTTGCTTCCTTTGACATAATTTTCCAATATTGTTTAACATATACATCATCATATGATACACATATTGGCCGTGAGCAGGAATGCTGAGACTGTGGGTTCCACCCTGGCTATCATATTAATCACTTCTTTCATAAGAATGTTCAGTGGGGACTAACCTGTACCTACAGACGTGCATTGCATCTCCCTCGCTATTTCACTGGGAAAGAAAACCAGCGAGCAGTGATTACACTTGTTTGGTTAATATCTGCCGAGAAAATAAAGGCGAAGAGATTTAGAAGGGAATCTGAAAACTGACCGAATTACAGATTTATATAACAGGGTGATATGGTGAAAGTGAACTAAAACGGAAACATTTTGCAGAGACAAGTATATACTTTCATAAAGGTTATAAATGTTCAATTGGTGAAAAGAACCACGTACTTGTAAAAACGTGTGTGTTTCCGTTATGCTTAATTTGCCATTCCGAACAAGTTTTTCTTAATAAGCTCTATTGTTTCTTTCTGTTTTGTGAAATTTAATATGTGTGAGACAGAAGGCAGACGCCGAATGCGAATGAAGGCTTTTTGTTTTGTTTTACCACTTTCTTTATAGAGATCTATAGGTAAAGGGAATGTATAGAAGAAAAGTGGCGTGACATTTCTGAGGTCAAGAGCTGAAAATGTTGAATGTGAATCTCACCTGCTAAGCTTTTTCTCTATATCTGACTGCAATACAAAAATCTCGCTAAGCAAAACAGTAGCTGGCTAGCAATTAGGCTTTACTCTTAGCAGGGACACGGAGGCTTTGTTAGGGTTTCATTGTTTTAATGTAGTTCATTAAAATACTTTAATAAAGCTCTCGTTGTTTTAAAATCCCCGCACTATCACCTATATACAAACATCTATATTATTCCATGTCCTGCCGTGTCTAATGAACAGTCTGTTAGGGCAAAAGGTTATGGAACCTTCATAAAGGCTCCCTATTTGTCAGCAAGCACCACACCAAACTCTGCAGGTGCTGTGAAAGTGATTTTCTCCCGTATACTCCAGCCCAAGATGCCATCCTCTTAATTACAAGCACTAGGATCAGGAACGCTATTGTGTTCCCTGAGGATTCACGGAAGATACGCAAAAAGAGTCTCTTCTCCTGCTGACTCCGTTTGCCTGCCAGCTGGGACGTGATTCGGTACCTGCTCACAAACTGGAAGAGATGGATGCACCAGGGCAGCCTGTGCTGCTGCACCGCTACCCTTCGGATAGCACTAATGCATTGTCAATACAAGCATCTTTTTTATATATCTGAGCGTGAACCCTGGTCCGACAAACCATGTTGTAGTTATTTTGTAACTGATCAAATGCCTTTGTCGCCACCACTAGGTGCATGTACATCGGCTATTAAAAACAATTACTAATTGGAGAGTGGAATTAAACAAGACATTAAGATCCTGGACTTAGAAGCTGTCTGTAAAATATGTTGTGTTTACAGCAGGTGCCCTAAAAACCATTTAAAGCTATTTCTAGGGTCAATACACGTGCAACAGGAATGCACATGCAGATTGCGTGTGAGAAGTCGAGTCTGTGAGTGACAATACAGTGCCTCCATAGCATAAACTGAACCGTAGGTAGAATGGGAATCCAATCTAGAAATGTAGTGCATTAGCACTTGTTTCAGAGGTGGCAACCAGTTGAAAGGGCATCCGAACCATCAACTTGTGAACAGCACATTATTTGTGGTGGGTCAAAGGAAACGGCAATATCCACGTCTTCCTTTGGGAATTACCCTAGTCATAAGAGGTCTATAATGATAAAGGAGCAGAAAAACATAATCTCAGCTTTATGCACATTATCAACCAGTACAGCACTAGATCAGTCGAACTAGCTGTTTGGAGAGCTGTGTTCCAGAGCACAAATAGATCTGGTGTGTATGCGCCTCAAGAGCCTTTGTTAGCCCTGCCAGTCTCAGCAGTGTAGACTACATTTTCAGTATGTGGAAATACTGTACATAACTGTGGACATAAGGGTGGGGGCGTAAAAAGCCACGTCCAAGCTCAATAGGAGCACTGAAAAGAAACCTCGGGCTCCATGCCATTCAAGATGTGAAAGCCCACGGAGACTCAGCAGCCAAAAACCACAGAAACTGAATTTCTAATAAAGTTCTCAACCATGTGTCCATTTAACAGCAGTTTATATACAGTCTACCTAGCACACTTGTTACTTATAGAGTCGCAATCGTTTCAAGTGACAACAAAAGAGACTGTGGCAAAAGGAATGTCATCCCCAATTTACTTAATCTGACTTTCTTGATCATGGATTGTAGTGCCCAGAGGCATCCAAGAAATAGCAAATATTCTTAGAACATTACAGTTCTTGACAGCTTAGTCTGGCAGGTCTAGTAATTTTACAGCACCAGGAATAGGCACAGCAAGTTTTCTTAGTAATCAAAGTGGCTTTGCATTCCTTTGTGCAAATCTTACCCAACACACTAATATCATGTTTTCCGAGGGGGTTCCGATTAATGTTTTACTAATATTCTTTCAATTAAAATTAATGTAAAAAGAAAACGGGATGGGAAAGTAACATGAAAATTGCTTCTATTTTGGCCTGAAATATCCTATAATAATATATTAAGATTTTAAGGAGCATTTTAACGGAACTTGTTTGATTACAACTTAAAAAAATCACAAATGTTAGGTAGTATAATTTCATTGCAATAATTTATTAGTCCTAGAAACTCATTTATGTAATCACTGCCCCAACCAAGAGCAGTATGGCCCAAATTCAATCAATGGTGAACTTCTTGGACTGTAGAAACATAAATGTTTTACTCTTTAAATATGTATATAAGGTTTCTAGAGAAGCCTTGACAAAACTCCCGTTGATGTCATGGAAGTCACCTGGCCACTAAGCGTGTAGGGGGCATATACTTTACACACACACAGGGCCACGTGTGTATATGCTCATCTGGCCCCATTCTGCAGCTCTTGTGCACCCAACATGCCCACTGGAATGAATGGCCTGGATCCTGTTTATTATCCCTGGGAGCTGGAGGGGCATAAAGAACGCTGGGGTTCCTCAGCTGATACTTAAAAAGAGCCTGCAGCCCTTTCTCAAGTCCACAGGCCCACAGCAGGCCCAAACGGAAGTCAAGGGGTTTGTGTAATAGGCGTTTATTAATTATTCTCGTTATTATTTATTTTATTTGTACCACGATAGGGTCCAGAGGCAGCAACATGGCACTCCGTTGGGCCCGGCCCTCTGCAAACACACAATAAGAGCCAATCCTTTCGGCTTTTCTTTGCGGATCTAGAAGAGTAAAGGCCGCGGCACAGGTGCAGTTTTTTCAAAACTCCCATCGGCTTCATAGAAGTCATGTGGCCGCCACCCAGACGGGGGAACATTCTGTGTTTAGCAAAAGCACACAAACCTCGGATAAACGTTTCTTTAACTTGATTTTAGGCTGTCTGTTAGGAGAGAAGAGATTGCTGGAATGGCAGAACAGCAATCCCCTGACTCTCTACCTGAGTGTAACGGGACCAGAAGGCGGTTAAGACTGCCACAACATTTCAAAAAGGTCCATATTCCTCACTGTGCCTCCCTGGCCTTCCCATGTAAAGTTGAGGAAATGTTACTAACCAAGAGGCTGGGTACACCCTTCCTCTAATGGGTTAGCAGGCACGTGGTTGACTTACTGGGTCGTCTACCTTGAAAATGGTTCACTTTCTGTTTTATTTTTCCAAACAAATATCAGTCCGACTTTTCCCCAAAGGAAGTTAATTGATTGATGGCTTCCTTTAAAAAGTGGAGGACATTTGTTCCATTTTAAATAATCACGTGGAAAGTTGAGTGGAGCGTGATTTGTAACGTGGGAGTCTTAAAGATTAAGGAACGATCTTTCTGTTCTTGCGGAGGACGTGGCAGGACGTTTGCATCTATCTCGCACAAGGTAAATATAGTGGTTGCGATTATTCATATAAGGCCCCAAAACACTGACCAGCTGCATTCAGATCACAGTCTACGTAAATCTCCCATGCCATGAAGGATTTCAAAACGCTTTTGAAAGAATAAACTCATTTTGCCTTTTACATCCAGAGTTGCAGTTCCGTACTGACACACCCTGGTAAATGGGTGGGAAAGGCAGGCTAGTTTACTTTCTTAAAGTTGACTTCGGTGGCATTTTTCTTAGCTTAACTGTGTTCCCTATGATGAGATACTGTGAGCAATCTTGCAATTCTCAGGGGAACCTGTCCCTCAGAGAGCTGGTCGTTACCTTAGCTGCCATCCCTGGTATATCAGCGGCTGGGATATGCAGTGGACTGACTTTACTATCTTATTTAAATGGGATGATTTTCCCATTTGTTGCACTGTTTGTATTAATAAGAATATCTTGTTCTGTTTGTTTTGTCTCCCGGGAGCCAATAAAGCTGTGAAGTTTTTCTTTACACCAAATGCAGCTCTACGGGCGATCAATCAATGGGTCGTTTTTGGATAATCTGTGAGAGTGAGAAATCTAATAAAGCAAGCAACTAAAAAAGGAAAACAACGTCTATTTTCTGTTAGGTTAGCTACGTCAGGCCTCGTGCTTTCCAGAGGGCAATTCAATATTTAAACAAATAAATATATTTAAGTATCGGAAAGATTTAAGGCATCTTGCTGAATTCAATTCCTTGCAGAAAAAGGAAAGTTTAGACTGTGACCTCAGAAGCAATGCGGGTGACTTAGTCTTACAATTAAATTTGCTTTGACACTTCCATTTCCTCCCTCTCCTTCTCGCAGCTGATTTTCAAAGGAAGCCAACAGGAAATAGGGACCAATCATAAAGTGAGAGAAAAAATAAGGGACTTTTTAAAATTACTATTCCTCTGACACATACCAAACCTTTTTTTTTTTTTAAATGGTCATCCAGAGGTAGACACTGCTGGCTGGTAGGTTCTAGTAGAGTACGAGGATCCTGACTATTAATTTCAAGGCAGCAGTTCTCTTACCACAGCAAAATGATTTATAAATAGATCAAAATAACAATCTGAATGATCTAACATTAGCAGCTGAACCGAAGAGCCCCAGATTATGCGATGAATTGTTAAATTGCAGTAGCATTGTTTTGGAATTGCTAATTAAAAATAAGTAAACCCCCATGACTCTGGATATGACAACTGAAGATACCCACAAATTATTTAATAAATGAAGCGTCTAACAACTATAACACTTCCTGGTCGCCTTGTTAATAAATGTAATTTGAGGTAGATTTAAAAATTTTCCCATCTAAACAGTGAATTCATTACGCGGCGTTCAGATCTCCAGATGCCTATGGACTCCTCCGAATTAGGTGTTAAATAGACAAAAGTGAACCAAACTGCCTTTAAAAGCACAGCATGACCATGTAATTCTTTTTCCAGTTTGTGGTAAAAAATGATGAAACTTCTTTCCAAGTAGCTATCACCCAGATTTAGTGTGAAAAGTAGTGTAATTGTAATTCACGCCATCAGGGTCTATCACTGATAGACTATCAGCTGTTCTGTAGTTAGGGAGGCTTTCTTTTCAAATAGGAAAGCTGCCAAGTGCTCTGTGATACCTCCAGCAAGCTTATCGGATGGGAGATCGGAGCCAAAACAGCAGCTGCACACATATGCAAATTGGCAATTAATAGTATAACATTCTGCTAAAAAAAAAAAAATTGAAAAAAGAAAAATAGAGCGGAGCTACCTGAACATTAGCCTTAACAGTGACAGGGGGCTTCTATTCCGAATGGTCAGAAATTAATTACCCTCTGGAGAGGACTTTCACTCTATTACCTTCCCTTCTCGTACAAAGATCAAATCTTTGTTGTCCTGCCGAGTTTGGCTGTATCATGAAAGATAACAATAGGATACCCCAGGGGAAAACTACCCAAGGCGCCTCGCTTCCAGAGAGTACGGGAATCGCTTCTACCGGTGATCCTGTCCTTTGTTTTTCGGAAATAACTGCTTACCATCTCTCTACAAAGCAGATGAAATGCTTGGGATTGTGCCGTTACAGCCTTCGTACCAGCTCCTTAGGGCGACTTTTCCAATGCTAAAGCAATAGACAAGGATATGGTTTACAAATTTCACCCAGCCTGCCTCAGCAATCCAGGCTAAATTCACTTAGCCAAGCGAATTGGCTCCCAATTGATGAAGCCTGATTGTTTTATTCAGCGCGTTTCATTTCTCAGCATTCTCACTTGATCCTTTTCTTGTGCTAGGGGGAATGAATTTGGAAAGCCCTTCGCAGGACTACTGCATTTCACACCAGACTGTCCCCAGTGCTTTCCCAACGTCTCTCTCTTCCAGCACGGGGATGGGGTGATTAGCTAATGTTTTCCATAATCTGTGAATTCGTAATAGTCATATTTTCACGTCTAAAGCGCTCAGCGTCTCTGGAATTGGGAGCAAAAGGCAGATTAGAAAATGCTGCAGCGTGAATGCAGCTCAGAAAATCGCCATTTCTGCTTTCTTTTCTCTCTGCCATCTACGCTCCCACACTTATTAATTGCCATTGCATTGCTAGTTAACCGTGTCTTTAGTTGAAAACCCTTCCTGTTCTTACACCCCAAGGATACCTGATTTGGAAGCTGAGACAATTTGGGAACTTGATGCAGATGAGATGTCACCATCAAGAAGTCTATTTAATCTATCACAAATGCACAAGCAGATCTGTAAAGAGAAACTTCATGCCCAATAGAGGGAAGGCTTTACAAACTATCCAGGCTTTCTAATATCATCAAACCCCTCTCCAACCCTCACCCAAGTGCCCAAAGTAACTTCCCACTTGTCTTCAAAACAGGGCTTTCCCTTCAGAGCTTCAGACTTCCAGACAGCTCTTTAACTAGACTCAGAGAAGAAAAATAAAGTTAGAAGGAATAACTATCCATTGCTGCATACTTTTTTTGAAGAGGCTTTTCCCCAATAGCTCCCAAAGGATAGGTGGAAGCCTCGTTACACCAAGTAAAGAAAATATTAATGTAAAGAACGTGAGTCATCCATTTTGATTTTCATTTGGAATATGCACTCATTTGGCTTCCACTAATCAGCTCCTTAAAACAATAAGTTCTTTGA
>NC_133778.1:46870623-46888518 GCF_003597395.2 Chelonoidis abingdonii | reverse complement strand
CTCCCTGATTGAATTAACCTCGTTATCTCTAGCTTGCTTGCATATATATACTTGCCCCTGGAAATCTCTACTACGTGCATCTGATGAAGTGGTATTCACCCACGAAAGCTCATGCTCCAAAACGTCTGTTAGTCTATAAGGTGCCACAGGATTCTTTGCTGCTTTTAGAGAACCAAGACATTGCTTCTGAGTAATCGGTTTCAGCCCAGTGGAGAAATGACATACAGTACACAGAAACAGTTAAGAGAACACCAGGCTAGGCAGAAATTCTGTTACAACAAAGGAGCCAAGAACCTGAGGCCATTATGCACAGGTGAGCAGATGATGGGTTCAGCCATCAAATAACCTCACAAAACAATGGCAAAAGGCAACAATCCAAGCTGCAATGGGACCTGAGCTGCCATCTGGTCTGACATAGGAAGGTCATAAGAAACAAAGTATATAAGCAATATAGAGGACCAATAGTACAGAGACAGCAACAGACTAAAAGGAAGTCCCCCCTTCAATGGCAATAACATAAAGAAGTCAGGACTGGTTTGAAGACCAACATGCTTGAAGGAGTATGAGGCCTAACAGACTGCAGTGAGCTGGTGGCCCCATCTTCCTAGGTTGAGCTATGTACTAGTAATCTCTGGCTGCAGCAGGTCAGCAAATACTTGCTCAAAAGCTGCAACAAAAATAATTGTAAATGGGAAGATATAGCAACCTGCTTAGAGGATATAGCAACTTGGAGGGAGGAGCACAGATTGAGCATAGGTTGCAGAAGGGAAAAGTTTGGAGGAGACACCAAGGAGTCAGTCTTTGTACACATGGCTAGAATGCTAGTTGCATTTGGAAGATGGAAACCTCCCCTTCTGAGCATAATGCAGACCAAAAAATGGTAAGAGTAAACCACATAACATTGCAGCCCACAAAGCAGTATGGGCATACCCAGCAGTTCACTGCAAGTAAGAGGTCGGCATTCTCTGTGAAGGGAGTCTCGGTTCCTTTACCCCCTTGCATAGAATCATAGAAGATTAGGGTTGGAAGAGACCTCAGGAGGTCATCTAGTCCAACCCCCTGCTCAAAGCAGGACCAACCTCAACTAAATCCCAGCCAGGGCTCTGTCAAGGATGGAGATTCCACCACCTCCCTATGTAACCCATTCCAGTGCTTCACCACTCTCCTAATGAAATAGTTTTTCCTAAGAATCCAAAAAACCTGGAGTGAGTGTTCTGGATTCTAAACTAAAAGGAAAACAAAGTAAAGAAGATCCCTCTGCATCTCCAGTGGGTCCAGTTGGAAGAGCTTCTTCAGCCATTCTGCTACTAAGCAACCCCTGCTTTGTGGGGCAAGGGAGCTCTGTTTACCTCTCTGTGTTGCCCTGCACTGGGCTTGGATCCTCCCTTTTAAGGAGCTGCACCTCTCTCTTTGATTAGCTTTACAAATGCACCAAGCGGGAGTTGATTGTGCCTGAGGGAGCTCTTTAACTTCTTCCTGACTGAAGTAGGAACGGGATCCTGTTCCACCAGAAAATGGAATAATAATATTTGGAGGAAAATATTAACATTTGGTTGGTGTCTGCAGTGAACTTTATCATAGTGATGAGAGATCTTAATACCCTTTTGTAAAAAAAATGAACCACCTTCTTTAATTTTCCATTGTGTGGATCTTTTCCCTCCCTTCACTGTCACATAATGTCCCCGTGGCATCTGCAGCAATTGCTTTTATGAAAAAGTAAAAATAAGAAGTTAGTTAAAGTATTTATAGTTATTTTGTAATGTGATTTAAGAATAAGGAGGTGGGGGAACTATCACCTACGACTTACTAGCTTTCTGTGAATCACCAAGTTGTGTGTAGGCCACAGTCTGAAAACCTCAAGATTCTATGATTGGTAATATGCCTGTGGAATAGAGCTGGTTAAACATTTTTCATTAAACTGTTTTTGAAAGAAAATTTGGGTTTTCAACCAAACTATTTTCCACAAAATGTCTGCTTTCTGAGGATAGCTTTTGATTTTTTTCATTGAAACCAAGTGGCTGAAAATCAAAATATTTCAGTTCTGATATCCTGCCATGGTGTCTCAAGGGAAAGTAGTTTGGTTTCCTCATGACTCCATTCTGCTCTATGGACCAGGTTCCCCAGCTGGTCAAATCTCCCATGTACACCGTCACTAGGGACTTCCATGACGTAGCCATCTTCTATCCCCATCATGAGAGATGTAGTCCAGCCAGAGAGCCTGGCGGGCAGAGGAGAATGAGAGCATGAAGCATTTGAAGTACAACTCCCATGAGGCAACTCAGCAGGATTTCCAAATCCAAAATATTTTAGTTTTCAATTTTTTTCCAAAAGCCAAATTTGAATGCACAAAATTTAGACCAAAATAAATGTATTTCATTTTTGTTGAAATATAAGGCAGAAAAAAATGTCCGTTTTCCCAACCAATGCTTACGGAGCTTAAGGAGCCTTTCACTCTAGCTTAAATAGCCTTCAGCTCATATTGTCTGATGTGAATCTGCACTACAATTTAAACTATAATAATTTTGCACAAAACAAACCTTTGTGTTCTATTTCAGGGGCTCCAGATTACTGAATTCTCTGCAAATAAGCAGATTATTCTGCCTTTTTGTTTCATCTACTCCTGGTGGAGCTAAGCCCAGTGCTTTCTAAAATAGCCTCTGATTTAGTTGCTATCGTTTTTGGATGACCAATTTTTGAGATGCCTTGTGCCTATAATTTGGAGGAGCTAAGCACTGTCAGCTTCCACTGGTTACAGTTAGAGTAGAGGGTACTTCTGCAAATGAGGCCCAACCTGTCTAAAGACTTCATAGCAAAAAGTTCAGTGCATATAAGAATCATAACATCATTTTACGAAGACTGAAGCCTGTATGGTATTTTCTTTGGTGCTGTTATGCAATTGCCACTTGGCAGGTACAACTAATAGCAAGTCCAGATCTACCATCCAGGCAGAACAGATGCTTGCTCAGAGTAACAACATATTAAAGACAGCAAAATTTTCAGTAACTGTTCAGATGCTTTCAGCTGGTATGGGGCAGACGTTTGCTGGCTTGCCTATGCCAAGAAGCCCCCTTAGTAGTCCCAGAAAGTCAAGAGTTGCTGCTGTCCAATATAGTTGTTACTAATGCACAGTGGTGGCTCCAAGTGCCTGCCTGGGGTGGCAAGCTACGGGGGGCACCCTGTCAGTCTCTGCGAGGGCAGCAGTCAGGCAGCCTTTGGTGGCGTGCCTGCGGGAGGTCCACCGGTCCCACAGCTTGGGCAGCATTTAAGCGGCGGGTACACCGAAGCCGCAGGACCGGTGGACCTCCTGCAGGCAAGCCGCCCAATCCGCGGGACCGGGAACCTCCCGCAAGCATGCCGCTGAAGGCTGCCTGACTGCCGTGCTTGGGGCGGCAAAAAAGCTAGAGTCACCCCTGATAATGCATACAGGCTCTTTTCTGCATATTGTAAAAGACAGCCTAGATCTATGTCTAAAGAAGTTCTGATGTTGTTCTTGAGATGGTAAAAAAAAAAAAAAAGTCCGTTTACAGGAATAATTAGACCATTAAATAACAGAACCAGATCCAAATTCAGGATAACACCATAATACAAATAATAATAACAACAACCAGGCTGGAAATGGATATAGCTAATGGAATTGTCTGGGCTCTTCTTACAGCAGGCTTGTTTAATTTAATCTTAAAATAATTTATTCATCATTTATGGTAGTTATGTTAACTGACATAGTAAGGAGCTCAGCTACTGCTAAAAGTTGTTGAGTACCCTCAACTCTCACTAAAGCATGTGACACTTGAGGGACCTGAGTCCCACACAAGAAGAATTTGGCACCTGGAAGCTTACTGAGAAACAAAAAATCAAAGGATTCATCAGATAAGATACATATCTATGCATAAAAAGTAAAGGAAGATGGATAGAGTTCTTATCCTCTTAGCAAGACCTGTAGAATGTAGTGTTATAGAATAGTCCTGATCATTTGCTACCAATTTCAGTACTGACAATATATTTTTTTTTCATTCTTCTTTGATGAGATTCTGTGAAGACTCTAACTAAATTAACTTCCACTGAATTTTTTTCTGGTCTCTCACCAGGAGGCAGTAAGTCTAGTGGACAAAACACAGGCTTGAGCCTCATGAGACCTGGGTTCAACTCCTGGCTCTGCTGCTATCCTACAGAGTGATCTTAGGGAAGTCACTTCACTGGACTGTGGCTCTGTTTCCCAAAGTGTAAAGTGCTTTGACATCTACAGATGAAAAAGTGCCATATTGAAGCTTTTTACAGTTAAGTCAACCATTCGAAGGTGGTTCTGGTCAAGGAGGAAAAATAACTTTTGAAGTGGTAATGAGAGTGGCCGTGAGCCACTTCAAAAGTTATTTTTCTTCCCTTGGTATCCTACTGTTAACTGAATTGTCTCGTTAGACTGACCTCACACTTGGTAAGGCAACTCCCATCCTTTCATGTATTTATACCTGCTCCTGTATTGTCCACTCCATGCATCTGATGAAGTGGGTTCTAGCCCACGAAAGCTTATGCCTAAATAAATTTGTTAGTCTCTAATGTGCCACAGGACTCCTCGTTGTTTTTGCTGATACAGACTAACACGGCTACCACTCTGAAACCTGTCTCCATATTGTGTCAATAGCGAAGCAGTCATAGTAGAACCACACAATTGAGATCTGGACATCTGATTTTCCCAAAGCTTAGTGGTGTTTGCCACCTGTAAATTTCAGATCTAGGTTAAAATTTCTCTCAGTCTTTCAAAGTGTAGGAGTATGTGGATTTCTACTTTTGGCTTGGGGCCAGCTCGGATAGTGTTGGTACTGGGAGTATTTTTATGGTATTAGTAGTATTAGAAAAATAATGAATTACTGTTCTTTTTACATTGCCTCTAGAGTTGGACAAATACAGCAAACATTGCAAATATGCCTTCAATATGAAAGCTGAAGATTCATTTTGATAGGATTTATGATTACTTTTCACTTTTCACAAAATTTTATACAAAATAATTTTTGTTGGCTAGCATGTTTGTGGTAAGATAAATTGTTCCAAAGACTTGCATGAATATCTATTCACAGTGGAAGCTTTTTCACTGTCATCTTGAAAGGTCTTCATGAGATTAGGAGTCCTCCAGTCATGGACTGCTGCACAGTTGGCAATCACACGGGTGCCAAAAGCTTCAGTGATGCAATAAGATTGCCAGTGACAGGTAGACTGAACATCCAACCAGACCATCTTTAAGACGTAGCTAGAGATTGATCTGGGTGGTGGTTGATCTGCAAGGAGGCTACGTCCTATTGGGATTTGCACTGATGATGAAAACTCATGGAGCACAGACACTTTTAGGTACACAAAGTGAATTCGGGATTATGAATAGAAGTAACAAAAGCAATAATTGCAAATATATCAGACTATAGATTTCTTCTGAATTAAATTAGCATAAACCAGTCAAAACATGAGCAAAAATCCAAGTCTGTTCCTGGATAATGTGTGAACAGAAAAGGAGGCTAAATTTGATGAATACATTATTTGCTAAGAATAATTTCCCCAGTTCTAATTCTAAGCCTGATTTATATATAATCCTGGGGCATGCTGGCAGACTTAGTGGCGCTTTGTAGCATTTTCATTAACTTGGTGACATTTTCATATTCTGTTATTAATTAGTTATTAGAATCTCTCTTAGATTTTAACAAACTCTTTGATACAATTAATATGGCCAAATTGCATAACATTAGAGTAATTAATATAAAATATTGTAACGTGAGGCATCAGAATATATTCATCTTTGAGCACACAGTTCTATTGATAATATGTTGCATTTGCATTTGTTGCTAAATTAGAAATATGGGTCAAATTCGCCTCTCTTTGATACACACATCTTCAGTGGGAACTGCGCATGTGTATCTAAGAGGATTATTTTACATTCTGTTTCTGCTGTAATAATGACTTTATTTTGTTTATCATTTTCTGTTTCTCATCTAGCAGGTTATTAGAGTTGATCTCTTAGTATGGCAGCATGCACAGTGATTCATTTGGAGGGATATAGGGAAACAGAAAAGCAGAGTATTTAGAATAGGAGAGAGGATTTCTTATCCAGTTGAAACCTGAGAAACTGTATGAATAATTCAAGGAATAGGTTTGGTGGGATGGACCATGGTCCAGCAATGCACTTAAGTATGTACTTAACTTTAATGGCTTCAGTGGGACTATTCCTGTGCTTAATGTTCAGCATGTGCTTAAATGCATTTATGGATCAGGGCCATGAATCTTAATTTTTCTATGCCATTTCTCCCATCCTTACCTTTAAGAGAGTATGGTGTTGAATATTTGTCTTCACTGAGAATTTTGTGAGTTTTGTTTGTCTGTTCTTCACAAATTACAGCATTGCAACATTGTTGCAAATGTTTTTGTAAATTTAGTTTCTTCTGGGAGAAGCTTCATAAAATGTTGCTTTAGCAAGCTATGCCTTTTGTCCTTACTCCTCTCTTTAGCTTCACTTCCCAGCTGCACTACAATAGTGAAAAATGAATCGTGCACTCTGAATTCCTACACATTCCAAAATAATCACTCATTCTCCCATAAGAAAAACAAATATGTTATTCTTAACTATTCATTGTTAGTTAATTTTCAAAGAATTTTGTATCTACTGTTAATTTTCAGGAAGACTGAAAAATTGCATTGGACCAGTTCTAACTGCTAAGGCCTATTGGCTTTGGGGGGAGTTCAACCTATTGATTCCTATCTATAATTCCCTAAATGGTTTAAGAGCAAGTTACCCGAAAGACTTGCTCTCTTTAATCATGCAATGCTATTTCTTCTGCGGTCACCAGAGTCACTTGAGCTGCGCCTCTTTGCTATTGTGAAGGTTCCTTCCCACTCTGAACTTTAGGGTGCCAATGTGGGGACCTGCATGGACACTTCTAAGCTTAATTACTAGCTTAGATCTGGTACACTGCCACCATCCAGAATTTCAGTGTCTGGAGCACTTACTGTCCTCCCAAAACTTTCCTCTCCCTGGGTTGCCTTGAGGGACTTCACCAATTCCCTGGTGAGTACAGATCCAAACCCCTTGGATCTTAAAACAAGGAGAAATTAACCATCCTCCCTCCTTTCCCCCCACCAATCCCTGGTGAGTCCAGATCACCAATCCCCTTGGATCTTAAAACAACAAAAAATCAATCAGGTTCTTAAAAAGAAAGCTTTTAATTAAAGAAAGAAAAGTAAAAAATCATCTCTGTAAAATCAGGATGAAAAATACTTTACAGGGTAATCAGATTCATATAGCCCAGAGGAATCCCCTCTAGCTTTAGGTTCAAAGTTACAGCAAACAGAGGTAAAATCCTCTCAGCAAAAAAGGAACATTTACAAGTTGAGAAAACAAAAATAAGACTAACATGCCTTGCCTGGCTATTACTTACAAGTTTGAAACATGAGAGACTGATTCAGAAAGATTTGGAGAGCCTGGATTGATGTCTTGTCCCTCTCAGTCCCGAGAGCAAACATCACCAAAACAAAGAGCACAAACAAAATACTTCCCTCCACCAAGATTTGAAAGTATCTTGTTCCCCCATTGGTCCTCTGGTCAGGTGTTAGCCAGGTTTACTGAGCTTCTTAACCCTTTACAGGTAAAAGAGACATTAACCCTTAACTATCTGTTTATGACAGTTATAAACTGGTCTCTCGACTCTGTAATGTGTTTCTTCCACACACAGACCGCTAGAGCCTACATCTGTTAATATTTTGGAGATTCTGCAAAAGCCCTGTTTTCTATAGGTCCTCTATGTTACTGCCACTATCCTGACCAACACCAGAGACCTGCAGACCTGAATGCCTGGGTGTCTACAAATCAAGCTAAACAGCTAGGCCCAATAGGTGGGGACTGTAAGAGACTCACATTGTCTGTGGCTCAGGCAGAGGTGGACACATCATATGCACTGACCACTGGGTTACATGCTTCGTCTGGTCAGAGTAAATGCTCCCTGTCTAAGACCCATACCTGGCCTGCCACCAGGGATTCAACTAGGGATCTCTAGATCTGGAAAAGTGAGTCTCTATAGCTTGAGAAAAAGAGCCAGGCTTTCATGTGCTGAGCCATTTCCTCAGAGAAGAGTGTGTTATACATGCATGTTCTTTTTGCCAAACCTTTTCTATACTTTCTATATTACTAAGAGGGTGTTGTGAAGCAAAAATATCTTAGTCCTTCTATATTTGTTGTTAAAGGCTTTGCATATATTTCTTTAAGTGAAGATTTCATCATTTTTACCCTACTGCAGTCTTAGATATTTGCAACCTATTTTGGTGGGATTTTCATAAGTGTCCATGGGATTTAATCACTTTACTACAAATGACTTTAAATGGTATTTGTGGCACTTACCAAATTCTTGTATATTCTATTTCATCTAGTGCATGAATGAGGTTAGCCACCCAGGCCCCAGCTCCATAATTAGAAGACCCAGAATGCCTAGCTGTGAAAGTTGTTTCTCAAAAGTAACATCTACCACCTTTTGAGGGTAGAAAGTGTAGTTTTCAGTTCTAAAATTGCCTATCATGTAGTTAGATTGCTATTGGGTTGGTTGTATTTCAAACAAGTAATTTTCCATACACTTAAAAAGCCTTTCTCTGATTTTAATTTGACCTTAGATTTTATCAAATTAAAATTAAAATGTATTTAAAAAATGTGTTTTGGCATTGATGAAAATACTGTGTCCAGTTCTGGTGTCTACATGTCAAGAAGGACGCTGAAAATTTAAAGAGGGTCCAGAGAAAAGAGAGGAGAATGATTAAAAGATTGGAAAATATGCCTTTGAGAGAGTGACTCAAGGAGCTCAGTCCTGAGTTTATCAAAAAGAAGTTTAAGTGACTTGATCGCAGTTTGAGTACCTATAAGAGGAACAGAAATGTGATGAAGTGTTCTTCAGTCTATCAGAAAAGGTATAAAAAGATCCAGTGGCAGAAAGTTGTACGTAGATGAATTCAAACTAGGAATAAGGCACAAGTTTTTAACAGGCTAATTACTGTAATTATTGGAACAATTTACCAAGGGTTCTGGTAGATTCTCCATCATTGGAAATCTTTAAATCAAGATTGGATGTTTTTTTTTTTTTAAAAGATGTGGTCTACTTCAACCACAGCTACTGGATTTGAAGCAGGAATTAATGCAGGGAAGTTCTATGGCCTGTGTTACACAGGAGGTCAGATTAGATGATTATAATGGTCCCTTCTTGGCCTTAAAATCTATGTGAAAAAATAATATATTCTGTTTCGAGCCACATTTCAAAACTTTCTGATAGTTTGTTCCCATTCCTCTTCTCACCCTTTCCTAAAAAGTTTGGGAAAGCCCTGATTATACATTTTTCCTCCTTCCTGAAAGTTATTAAATCTGAGTTATGGTATAGAATGGACTCCCATTCATTATTTGGTATAATCCTGTAAAGATTAAAAAGTAGTATTTTATAACAATGAAAATTATTTCTTTAATCTCTAAAATTATTTTGCATAAAAAACTGTTTAATACTTTGAAGATAAACCACAAGTGGCCAAAGTCTCTTATGTTTTCAGTGCATAGATTTAACCGTTATACCAAGTGTTTTTTGTTTCCCAGCCATCTAAAACCTGATTAAGAATGTTCATTTTTAATTATACAGTCTAACAGTGTATTTGTAGCATTGTGTGATAGTGACATTTCAGAGCGGATCAACTTATCCTACAGTATTTCTTGATTAAATTGTTATCCTGTCTATATCCCGTGTATACTAATTTAGTTTCCCAGAGAGATTCTATCTTAAAATGTATTGGGCCTGGTCTTCGGTCCCAGTATTGCAAAGGCTTACACATGTGCTTAAATTTAGCATGAGTAGACCTACTGAAGTCTATGGATCTATTTTCATGCTTAAGTTTTAGCATGATGTGAGTCTTAGCAGGATTGCAGTTATAGGCAAAACTCCCATTGGTTTCAATGGGAGTTTTGTCTGGGTAGAATATGCAGGATTAGGCAAATTGTGTGATTTGCTCTGCTAAACTCATTCTAATTTTCAAGTTGCAATATAATCACTAATAGTCACTGTAACTTTAAAAAAGTAAAAGTTATTTCTCCCAGGTGGAAGGAGAATTACAGGTGCTCTTGTCATCTTCCTGAACACCTTCTTCAGTGAGAGCAGTCTGTATTTCTTCTCTTTAGACTGTCCTGACATGTACCTGGCCTCAAGATAGGCTGGTAACATAAGCAAAACAAGAAGTTCTAGCATAAGGTAGAGTTTCTCCTTAGGAAAGGCAGGAGAGTTCCTTGGGCACCAAACCAAGCAATATAATATAATAAATAATTAGTAAAAAATTAAACGAGCCATGATTGATCATTTGAACTATCATTTTTAAAAGTGTGGGTCATTTAAAAAAAAGAAAAGCCTCCTTTTAATATACATTGTGTACTTTGAGCAATGCATATTTTTTATGGTGGTGACTTAAAAGGTAAAACCCATCATGGGACTTAACCAATGATGTAGGCAATCTTTGTTCAGTCCATGGGAGATGGTACTACATGGTGCAAACCCTAATAAACTAGATAGTATTGCCCAGCATACTATTGAAGACTTCCTTTCAAAAAGTCCTAGGTCAGATGGGACTGTAGCCTGCAATCATTTGATATGTAGAACTCTCATTTAATTTAATAGAGTTTCTAAATGAAAATGGATGTCAGGATATAGGGGCAATATTATCTACTTGCCCATGTACTGGTGTCACTTGTAGTTTCATACATTGTCACTGAATTAATTGGATTGGCTGGTGTGGTAATTACTTAGGTTACTTCAGACTTTTGATTCTATACTCTTGGTGAGAAAAATGTTGTAAGTATACATATTTGTGTGCTTTGTTTAACTAATGTGTTGTAATCACTTGTCTGCTATTAGATTTGCAGTTTATACAAGAATGTAAGAATAACGTATAAACTCTGTGAACTGTTCATAATAGCATCCTTAACTTGATATGACTGTTCAAAAAAGTCCAAGCAAGCAAATCAAGGTAATAAACATGAGTGTCATTTAGTTTGTAGCTTAAACCTACATAACACAAGAAATTCAAAATTAAAGATAACGGGCCAAATTTGGGATTACAACAGTGTAAACTGATTATTTGTAGCAATCTTGTATATTACCATAGTACATACAGGCCCTGATTAGCAATCGTGAGGACATTGTGCAAGGTGCTATATACACACAACTGAGAGCGGAATTAGACCTGGCTCCCCTATGTCCAAACACAATGTGACACAGCTGGGGAATGTTTTCGTGGCATCATAATGCTAATGAAATCAATGGAAAAACACACAATGAGGGCTGGATTTGGCTCTTAAAGAATATTGAAATACGTCCTGAACAATTGATTATTATTCCTTAAGGGCTAAATCCAGGTCCCATTAGGTGTTTTGTCATTGACTTCAATAAATCTAGGATTAGGCCCTATGTTCCTTTTTCTTTAAACTTTTGCCAGTTTCAGGCATATGTTTTATGTTGCTTCTAATAAATGTAGTTATTATTACCTTTGGCTAAAAATATGAAATTTTACAGTCTTGAACTTGCCTGGTGAAATCCTGCTCTTATCGACATCAGTGAGAGTTTTGTCATTGACTTCAGTGGGGCCAAGATTTCACCCATAGTTTGTACTTGTAGCACATTGGCTGTGGTTCAAATAGTTGCTTTTGTGTGGACCTTTAAACTGGCATACGGGGGGCTTGTTAACTCTTGGGACTTGACAACAATGTAGGAGTCCGCACTGCATGTATGGAAGATTGGGCCATAGGCCCTAGTCCTTCATTGAGCCTCTCTGGAAATAGGTCTTTGAAATAATAATAATAGAAACACTGGCAGCAACTTAGTGATGCAACAGTTATAACATCAATAGGAGGTCATGCAGTTGCAGGACCAGGAATTGTACATGTTTATTATGGACAGGGATAATTTAAATTTTTGAAACCTTCATCAGATTGTATCAATGGATCCAACTACCTCTTTCATCATTACTGGTTTCTGGGATTCTTCCTTTGTTTGAGTATGTGTTTCAGATTATTTTTCTCATGATGTGCCAACTTGTACTTTTTTTCTAAGCTAAATGTCATTTATTGTTTTCTGTCCTGATCTGTAGTTTTTATAGGTCCATTTGTATTCTCAACTTGCAAATGACATGAATGTGTTGTTTATTCCCTCTTCCAGATCATTAATGAAGATATTAAATAAGACTCGCTCTAACACGAGTCCCTGCAGTACCCCACTAGACTTCCCACAACTCAGAACACTGGCATTTATCATTTAAATTTGTTTACAGTGCTTTTTATATAGTTTTCAGTTCACATGACAGGGCTTTTATCCTAACAGATTTAAATGAACTTTCAATTAAGATTTCATTTGTCAGTTTATCAAATTCTTTATTAAAATCCACATACATTACAGCCACTAGAATTTTACCATATCCACTCTAATGCTGTCTTGAAAAACAATCAAGTTTGATGGGCAAGATTCTCTTTTTATGAGTCCAAGCTGCTTACTGCTCTTGAATCCATTAACCTCAAAGGTCTTGATTCTACCACTATCTTAATGCTGAGTAATGAGTACCTCACTTTGCAAGTAGAACTATTGATCAATTGAGGATTTGAAGTGTGTGTGTGTGTGTGTGTGTTTTCTGTGACGGGGTGAGTTCAGAGAACTCAAGAGAAAACAAAACCGAAGAAATTAATTTGCATTTAATTCAGATAGTTGTGAGGTTCATGGTCATTTTTGACTCTTGGATCTAAATTCCAAGGTCTGGAGTTCAGCTCCAGTAAAAATTCTCTCATATGGAAAAAAATCTTCCAGAGTGGCCCAGCAGGATGCATGTAGTTCCCTTGCCTATGGACAGCAAGAAATCATCCACCAGAGCAACACGTGCTGACTTTTTCCCATGCTCTGGACTGAAGCCTGACTGAAAGGGATCCAGGATACCAACAACTGACAGGTGTCATTAGAGTGTTTTTTGTTTTTTTTTTAACTAACGTCTCAATTAGCTTACAGTTGCTTGAAAGATCTCTTTCACTGAGAAATGTTAGCAGTAATGGCTGCTTCACTTGTCCTATTCATTCTCCCATCTGTCTTTCAGTGTCTGCTCATCACCTTTTAGTATCCTTTCATTTTCCTCCCAAATTATCTCTTTCTGGCCTGTAATTATACTCCTTCAGTCCTCCTTAATTCTTCCTTCATGGATGTTTCACTTATTTTTTTCCATTCCTTCAGTCTTCTGTAGCAAATTGTTACTACTTCTTGTCTCTGCAAACTTCCTCTGTGGATTTCCTGATTCCCCATATTTGCTTAGGATCCCACTACTGGAATCTCCCATAGATTCCTTTCTACACTCACTGAAATTCATCCATGGTGTAACTCCATTGCCCTTTGTGACACAGTCATTGGTGCCAGCTGGCAAAGAGTTCAATATTCTGTGTCAGCCTCTCCTATCAGGCTTGACAAACTCACCACACCCAACATGCTGCTTTCACAGTGCTTATCAAAAAAGTCTTCTGTAAGGTATGAAATGAAAGCCCATGACACAGTGGTCATCAACATTGTTGTGAATAATATGTACTGACACTTGTGACAGACCCAGGCCAGTGAGGTATAGGAGTCTGGTAGAGGGCAAATATACTGGTCACTGGCTGAGTAGTTTTCTGTTCCCTGAGTGACCAGAGCAGGGGCTGCACTAGAATAATCAGGAACCTGCTACCAATTAAAGGCCAGACTGGCCTGATTAGAACCTGCAGCAATCAGAGGCAATCAGGCACCTGGATTTAAAAAGGAGCTCACCCAGTCCAGTGAGGGGAGGCCAGGAAGAGGAAAGTGTGTGGTGCGTGAGCTGGGAGCAAGAGGGCCACAGGAGCTGAATAGAGGTTCGCTGGAGGACAAGCGTTTATCAGCACCAGAGGAAGACCTGTTGTTGAGGAAAAGAAGCGGTGTTTGGAGAGGCCATGGGATAGTTAGCCAGAGGAGGTGTAGCTGTCAATGCCAGTGCTACAGGATCGAGTACTAATAGACGCTGCAATCACAGGCGCCCTGGCTGGAACCGGAGTAGAGGGCGGCCGGTTCCCCCCAAACTCTCGAGATTCCTGATCAGACACAGAGGGTTGACCCAGACGTGGGGAAGATCACGAGGGAGCAAATCGCCAAATAAGCGCCGGGAACCACCAAGGTAAGGAGGACTATTGTCAATGCTGGGGTATAAAGCATTGTTGGAATATCTGACTTAGTAAGGCTTTGTGAACTGTTTCACAGACCTTCTCATATAACAAACAGAGAAATAAGAACCTAGGTGGAGCTACTATAATTGGTGGATTATTAACTGGATGGACAAAACTTCCAAGAGAGTATTATTAGTGGTCAGCAGTCAAACTGAAGAACATATTGAGTAGGGTCCCACAGGGATATTCTGGTCTGGTTTTTTCAATATCTCACACATATATTAGATCAATGGCCTAGCGAGTAACACTTATAAAATGTGATGTGATATTCCAGCGGAAGGGGTTGCAATGTTTAGGGGGTGAGGATTAAAATTCAAAATATCTGCAATCTGAAGAAAATGCTCTGAAGTAAATGCATTGTCCTTATGAATTCGTGCCTAAGTACTCACTTGGAAACAACCAGATCAGTTGCACGCCATACAAAGTGAAATGACTGGCTAGGAAGGGAGATACAACAGAAAGGCTCTGGTCACAATCACAAGGCCTAAATATCATCCAAACCGTGCAACACTGTCCTCGCAAAAAAAAAAAATCACAACATCATTGGATGCATAACGTAAGGAGTGTGAAGCAAGAGCAGTTTTAAATAAAGATAATTACATTGTCATTTAAAACAGTTTATGAGTATTGATGTACAGAAAAAGTTGAAACAATACATGCATACCACAAGTAAAAATAGCAACTGCAAATCATTTTGCAAAAGCCACTGCATTAAACTAGCTGTTGCGAAAGTGCAACCCAACAATATAACTAGTTGCATTTACAGACACTCAAGAAGGTGCTCCTTTAAGGCATCCCTAATGCCTAGGTAGACCAGTGGTGCTAGGGACTCATCTAGGTAGCCTGCTCCTCTGGCTGTGCAAGAATTCAGCCTCCAGGCGTGAAAACCTCCAGAGGTCCATTTCGCAACTGAAGGTTTCACACCTGCTTACTCATATCACAAATAATTTATGAGGATACAGCAACGCGGATTATAATCGCTGGAGATGCTTGCTTAATTCCCCCCACGTCTAGATTACCACATAGATTAACTATTCTACCATCTCCCCTTATAAACGTGCAAAAGCAACACTTCACACAGTCATTCTAGCCACCGGAGCTCAAGCCTGTAAGTTAGAACAAAAGGTACTTGCTATCCTGATCAAGCTTCCACTAGATATAACGGATTATTCATGAGCCAAGCAAATTAACAGGAGATAAGACAGAGGTCATCAAGAATCACAAATGGCATTTCAGACGTTCCCACAATGTGATCTTCCAGGTCGGGAGAAAAAGACACCTGCACTGCAGCGTTACCTGGAACATAGCCACTGTTCCGAGAAAAGATGCAATGCATCAATGCACACTTATCCAGGCCATCAGCTGTGTAAATAAGGTCACAGTGAAGAACAGCCCGGGTGATCCACGAAGCGCCTAAGAAAAGAGAACCAGTAGAGAAATACCCCTTGCCGATTATATGTACTGGATGCCAGAGTGGGGGTTGGTGCCAGAAGTCGAATATGCGTCCCATTCTATTGCCCCGTCCACAGTTAGGAAACCCATTTTGTGCAAAGCATTCCACGATGGGTTCCTGCCACATTTTCCCCAATGGGGAAGGTCCCCCCCACCCCAAGTAATTGCTTTAGCAGGATGCGATTAATGGCCCTGCAACTTGCATCACCACTATTCCAACGGTCGAACTTCCCACTCCCAACTGGTTTGCGAACCATCGGGTAGCCTGTCTGAGTTGCCATCTTCCAGACTGCAATAGCCACCCGCTTCTCCAGTGACAGGGCAGCTCTCAAGCTTTCGTTTCTTGCGCTGCAGGTTGGGGCTAGCTCAGCACACAAGTCCCATGAAGTGGCTTTTCTCATCCTAAGTTCTGCAGCCACTGCTCGTCATCCGCAGACTTGCATGACGATGTGATCCCGACTCTCAGTGCTATGTTTCCTGAGCCCAAAGGCTGGCGTTCCATCGGTGCTGAGCACCGTCTGTTACTTGCACAAGCAATTAGGTCGTTCAGAGTCGCGTCAGACGAATCTATTCCTCATCTGAGCTCTCCCTCACTGGTCACTTGGAGCATGTAAGGAAGTCTCAACTGCAGACGTGAGTGCTGGCAACATCATCAGCAAGTCCTCAGCAGCTCGGCTCCATTTCTACTGAAATCACGCAGCAGACTCACAATGCACCAACAGCTCAAAGAGGAAAGCGAATGCAGCACGGGTACGTTGGAACAGGAAAGCGGAATGACGAGCTGCACCCTTGTCCGTCCTTCCCACAACCCAGCGCCACAAATGGAGACGAGGTGCCGTCTGGGATAGTGCTGCCACATTGCACCAGCTCAAACACAGCGCGTGCAAGTATCGCAAGTTGGACACGACTTACTGCAGTGTCTGGTCGGCTGTTAGTGTGGACCACACTGCAAGCGCTGCGCCTACACAGCTAGCTACGACCCAGCTGTAACTACCGTGCTGCAAAAATGTAAGTGTAGGCCATGGCTCTTAGGAGACTAATTAAACTCTAACAAGCTAAATCCTTTTCTAGAGTAATTTCTCACCTAAAGAAATCTCAGCATCACTCACATGGCCAATATCCAAATTCATAAATGTACTGTCCTTTTCTTATCCTTCACTGAGGAGCAAAGAGGTCCTTTTTTTCTTTCTCTAATAGTCCAGTGAAACTTTGAAACACTCCTTTTGAAGCCTCCTCAACATGCTATTTCATAGTATGCTGCCCCCAAAGTGTGTGTTTCATCTCCTCGCCCCACCATCCCATCAATCTCGTTTTCCTTTGACTTCACATGACAATATGAGCTCTCCATTGTGCTGGCTTTGGTATAATGCTTAATGTTCATGAGAGAAGAGAGGACTGCTTGTTACACATTTGGCTTTTGGTCTGCAGAAAACCTTATCTGTCCCACTTGCGGCTTGTAAGACTGTTAATAAGACTAATTTCAACATATAGATATAGATTACTGGTTAGGACTGGCAGAGCGAACCTTTATGAATTCAGTCTAGTCAGTTTCCCTTCGACACTCAATGAGAGGACTACATGTTTACTCTTAGACGCCTCTGGCAGCGATGTGGTGCTAACTGTGTCTTCTTAATAATCTCCAATGGTGGAAGAGGCCACAACCTCCGCTACGGACAGTTTTTTCCTAGTGCTTTGACCACACTTACTATTATGGAGAGTTTTTCCTAATTTGCCAACCTAAGATGCCTTTTGCTGTGAATTTAAACCCACTGGCTTTCTTGTTTCGTTAATCCTCAGAAGGTTAAGCAAACAATCTTTCTCCCTCCTGCACTCGTATCCCATGCTCTGTGTTTTATTTCGTACTTGAAGACCATTTATGTCTGCTCTCAGTCTTCTACTTGCTCCGAGAGCTAAGACAAACCCAGCGTGTTTCTAATCTTGCGCCTCACAGAGTTATGTTTTATAGTACCGTTATAATCCTGTTTTTGTGCTCTCTTTTCTGGACTCTCTTTTAATTTGTCACTATCTGTTCCTGAAATGTTGGGTATCCAGAACTGCACCAGCAATACTCTAGCTGATCCGTAGAGTGCAGTGCAGAGTGAGATGCGTAAGAATTAACTTCGTCGTGTCTTTGCTTACAACACGTCCGGTTAAATGAATCCCGCAGAGAAATGTATTGTTTGTTAATCGTTCTCTCTTTT